>NC_089820.1:33355870-33658870 GCF_029633855.1 Hoplias malabaricus
AACCGTAGGTCCTACAGACTTGTCGTTAGGTCAACTGGTAGTAAACCCTCCCGCTACTCAGGCGCAAAAAATCAGCCCGATCAGCCTGATGGTGGCGCTATAGCGACGCGGAACGCGTCGCTCCCTATATCTCCTACCCCGTGTGGCGTAGAGACGAAATTCTTTTTTTCCCTGATTCCTCAGGTCAGACCCTACAAAAAAGCCTCAAGAACCCATAAGCTCCGCCTACTTAGATTTTGAGCTAATTTGCATAATATGCAAAATCGCACACATTTTTGAGCGCGAACTAGTCTCTGGAAATGTACCCAATATGGACATATGTGGTATCAGCAGAATCCTAAGAACCTGAACTTTAATAATTATCCAAAAAAAGTTGGAATTTCATCACTGCTTGGCTTCCAGACTCCGCCCAAATACAGGGGTACAGCTCGTGTTCCAAAAATCAGACAAATACAGCTATAACTCGCAAACGCTTTCTCCGAATGTTACAATACTTCACATGCTTGATCCCTATAAGGGCTGGAAGACATGAGTACTTGGTTGTGCAACTGCAAGCCTAGGGGGCGCTATAACAACAAAAAATTTGTTACGCTTCACAGGATTGTCCCATTGACATGCCGCTTGGTATGCATGTAGTGTGTGATGAGCTGACTCAGATTATATGACGATGATGTCATATTCGAAAAAACGTGTCTGCCATCGGCCAATCAAATTTCAGCAGCTGTTTCATGACCTTAACAAGGTCCTATCATCATGACACTTGCATGGTATGTCCATGGCCCCACTTCCTGAGCACATAAAAAGTTTCATAATGATAGCCACTAGGGGGCGCAATGCAAATTTTCAACATGCAAATATGGAATATCTCAGCGAAATATAAACATATTGACAAGCAGTTTGCTTTATTTCATACTCTGCAAATTGCCTTACCACTTTGCAATTGCAACTATTGTCAAAAAATGTATACTTTATCCACAATAGTCAGGTATGTGAAAATGGAGCTTTTCGCACTCCTCCCTGGAAATTTGTCTTATCAATAAACAACTGGTATTTTTGAAGTCCGTATAGACTGTAGGTAAATAATTATCAAAAAAATCTAGAACTTTTGACACGCTTTTGTGGCAGTTATTTAACAAATATGCATGGGCGGGGCTCGATGCACTCTTTGAGCTATAACTACAACAAACTTCACCCAAATCAAACACAGCTTGGTACACATATGTACGTCATTACTCTGAAGTAGTGTGCCAAATGTGACAACATTGCACAGAAAGGGGGCGCTACAATTAGACAGCAACTGGTTGCACAGGTTATTAATTGATTACACCACCACCTAGAGATGCAGTACCAGCAAGATGAGATAGATTTATTCTGAACATCATGGGAAAGGACCTTGTGCATTTTCATAACATATGCCTAAAGCATTTTTGAGTTACAGCTGCTTTTTATGTGATGTTTCAACGGCAAGCTGCACATCTCTATTTAAGCAGAGGCTGCAATCACACAGTAATGAAAGTTCCACAATTTTTTGATAATTACTAAAGTTCAGGTTCTTACGATTCTCATGATACCACATATGTCTATATTGGGTTTTGATCCAAGGACTAGTTCTTGATCAAATATATGTCCGTTATATCTCATTTATACCCACACCTGCAGACTCACTATACCCTCAGCCCCTCCCTCTCCTTCTCACACACAAACTGTCACCTCTCCCCCTCCCCTCCCCCCTGCCAGTCAGAGAGGGCCAGAGGACAGAGACAATTGAAGGCATATCTAAACAAATCAACAATAACATCATGACAGGTTCCTTATTTTTGTTTTAGTGTCCAAGTTTTCAGCTCCACTGGCCGAAGGAGCACTTTACAGAAAGTCAAGCAGGGGTGCACCTCTTGCTCTGCATACTTTCATTGCTCCCTTTCACATGTTCTTCAATGGTCAGGACACCTACAAAGCAGATATGCTGCAAATGTATGACCTACTGTCTCTGCCTTTTTTATCTATAATGTGGACCAACAGAGTATGTGTGTGTAACTGTGTAGGCAGTGAGTGGAAACAGGTTTTAAAATTATCCAGCAGCACTGTTCTGTCTGATCCACTCATAAGAGCACAATAAACACTGACATAGCATCACAATGTCAAAATACAATGCTGAGAATGTATGAGCAACTGTGTCTGAATTTATAAGTTTGACCAATAAAATATATGTATCTCAGTGTGGACAGTGAGTTGACACAGGTGTTAAAATCTCTAGCAGCACTGCTGTGTCTTATCCACTCATAAGAGCACTACACACACTGACCTATCACCACAATGTCAGTGTCACTGCAGTGCTGAGAATTGTCCACCACCCACATTAAATATATTTTGTAGATGTCCTGAACATTGGGTCAGAATCCAAGGTGAAATTCCAGAGTCAGTTCTGTGCTCTGTGCTGTCTCTGTAACCCAAGCCCCATGTTCACCTGCCTGCAGACCAGAAATTCACCCACTCATCTACTACCCCTTCTTCTTACAATCCAGAGCACCAAGGATCACATTTTAAAGCACTACAAAATCTATATTCAAGTGTGGCTCCTGTATCAGGAACTGTCATATGCTACGCTCCTGCTCTGCAAAGACTGCTCGCTTTCACCCTGCTCTTCAGCCCCATACCTCCATACAGCAGGTATGACTCAGGTGTTGGCATTTTAAATCCCTCAGCAACACTGCTGGACAGAGAATAGTCCACAACCAAACATTGCCAGCAGAGAGTGTCTTCTGTCAACTGATGACTGACTCGAGTACAAGCTACTCCACATCATATCTGCTGTTTGGGGGTCCTGAACATTAGGGTGAGAAACCAGAGTGCAACTCCAGAGTGACTTCTGTGCTCTATGCTTTCTCTGTCATCCGCTACTCCTCCATCTCATGCTACACCTCCAAAGAGATGCCAGAACAGCATGGAACACCTTATAAACACTACACAAACTTCCCCAAAAGCCCCTACTATCTCAGGACAGCTCATATGCATAGAACACCTTACAAACACTACACAAACTTCCACAAAAGCCCCTACTATCTCAGGACAGCTCATATGCATAGAACACCTTACAAACACTACACAAACTTCCCCAAAAGCCCCTACTATCTCAGGACAGCTCATATGCATAGAACACCTTACAAACACTACACAAACTTCCCCAAAAGCCCCTACTATCTCAGGACAGCTCATATGCATAGAACACCTTACAAACACTACACAAACTTCCCCAAAAGCCCCTACTATCTCAGGACAGCTCATATGCATAGAACACCTTACAAACACTACACAAACTTCCCCAAAAGCCCCTACTATCTCAGGACAGCTCATATGCTAGCACATTGTTCTCCTACCAGCGAATACCAGCTTGGACCCCGGGAATTGTCGCTTGCGGCTATATTTAGGGGTTCGAGCACGAAGTGCTTGAAACCCTATTGTGTTTGTTCTGATTTTAATTTGTTATTAGGGGTTCGAGCACGAAGTGCTTGAAACCCTATTGTGTTTGTTCTGATTTTAATTAGGGGTTCGAGCACGAAGTGCTTGAAACCCTATTGTGTTTGTTCTGATTTTAATTTGTTATTATTATTAGGGGTTCGAGCACGAAGTGCTTGAAACCCTATTATAATTGTTAGGATTTTTATTTTTATTATTATTATTATTATTATTCTTCCGGTTCTTTTTCTGCCCTACAAACGATCGCACAGCCCAAACCGTAAGGCCTACAGACTTGAGGCTTGGTCAGTAGGTAGTAAACCCTCCCGCTACTCAGGCGCAAAAAATCAGAATGATTGGCCTCATGGGGGCGCTACAGCAAAGGACAACGCCTTTTCTTACGGGGCTCCTACCACGTGTGGCGTAGAGACGAAATCTTTTTTCCCCCTGATTCCTTGGGTCCTGCCGAATCAAAAAGGTCGATACAACCACTAAGCTCCGCCCACTTAGATTTTTTGCTATTTTGCATAATTTGCAAAACCTACTTTTGCGTACTAGTCCGTGGATTTTTGTCCAATTTTCTTGAGCTTGGTGTCAAAACGTTCGTAAGAGTCTGAAGCTTAATAATTATCAAAAAAACGTTGACATTTCGATTCAATGTAGCTGCCATATGCAAATGAACCTTATCGGCTTATCGCCCGTTTTACATGAACAGCTGTTACTCCTGCATACTTTACTCAAATGGGTTGCAATTTCAGACTCTGCTTAGGGACATGATTTTGAGGTAGCATGTCGTCGGTGGTGCCAAAATTCACATAGGGGGCGCTCTAAATACTAGAAATTCATATCTCAGCATCCGCAAGTCCCATCGGTCCGCCGCTTGGCATACAGCTGCTTTAGGCAAGGCTCTAAGTGGAAAATAAAGGACAAGTCGATACTCGCCAAATTGTAACGTCATCGGCCAATCAGAACTCAGCAGCTTCCTGACAAGCTTGACAAAGGTCAATCATTATGATACTTGACTGGCATGTCCATGGAGGCACTTCCTAAGAGCAGAAGACGTTTCGTAACGATAGCCACTAGGGGGCGCTATAACAAGAAAATATGTAATATCTCAGCGAAAATTAAGCATATTGACATGCAGTTTGCTGGACTCTGTACTCTGTATATTGCCTAACAACTTTGTAATAGCAAGTATTGTCAAGAAATGTATTAATTTTTCTCAATGGCCAGTTGTTTGAAAATTGAGGTTTTCGAACTAGTCCATGGAATCTGATGCTATTCCCAAACATTTGGTCTTGTTGGAATCTGTAGAGTCTGTAGGTAAATAATCTTTAAAAAAAGTATGACTTTTTAACATTGTGTTGTTACAACATGTCAACAAACTGAAGTGTGAGCTGCTTTATAGGTTCTTTCATCTATAACTCCAAGAAAAGAAGCCCAATCCAGACCAAACTTTATAAGATTATGTAAGACCATACCCTGAAGGAGCATGTCTATTATGGCTTAAATCCACCCAAAGGGGGCGCTACAATTGGACAATAACTTATTAAAAAGTATTTTTTGTGTTATAGCGCCATCTAGGATTGCAGTGGCACCACAATTTAATTATGACATCTGCTCCTCAGGCTTATCAAGCTTGTGAAATTTTTGGTGAAAGCGTTTTTGAGTTATAGGTGTATATATGTGTACATATATAGCATATATTTGACTTGTGGAATACATGCTGGATCTCTCTTTTTGGGAGGGGCCTGTAAGCTACATAGTAATAGAAGTGCAAGTTTTTTTTGATAATTATTAAAGTTCAGATCCTTAGGATTCAGCTGATACCACATATGTCCATGTAAGGTAATTATCCACATAGGAGTACACGCTCAAATATTTCTGTTAGTGAAATATTTCTGATCCAAACAGACTGCCATCTGCTGGTGAGAAATAACAGCTTTCTCATATAAGACTATACATTGTGATGTTGAACTACAGTGGATCTGAGGCAAAATGCAATGTTGAGCAAAGACCATAAGGTCCAGAAACACTTCACTTGCCAGCAAGGTACAGCAGGTATGACATGACTCAGCCAAGGAAAATGACACTCTTTGGCCAGATGGTGGCAATATAGAAAAGGGATACGCGTTTAGGTCTATATATCCTACACCGTAAGGCCTAGAGACGAAATCTTTTTTTTCCCTGATTCCTTGGCTTAATTCAAACTAATCTGCCATTTGGACCATTTACCTCCGCCCACTTAGATTTTGAGCTAATATGCATAATTAGCTAAACTTACTTTTTTCCACAAGTCTGTGAATTTTTGTCCAATTCTCTTGAGCTTTGTTCACAAGAGTCTGACCATGTCTAATTATAGAATGAATGTTGACATTTCGATTCAAGAAGGCTGCCATGTGCAAATGAACCTCTTCGGCTTATCGTATGTTTTACTTGAACGTCTGTAACTCCTCCATATTTTATTCAAATGGGTTCAAATTTCAGATTCTACTTAAGGACATGATTTTAAGGGTACCATATCAGCGATGTAGGCCTATTTTTTCCAAACAGGCCTATTTTGCGAGAACCCCGTTAATTGTCGCTTGCGGCTATATTTATTATTATTATTCTTTTTCTTTTTCTGCCATAAAACGAATCGCACAGCCCAAACCGTAAGGCCTAGAGACTTGAGACTTGGTCAATAGGTAGTAGTCGGTCTCGCTACTCAGGCACAAAATATCAGCCCAATTGGCCTCAAGGGGGCGCTACAGCGAAGGAAAACGCTTTCATTAAAAGATTTTCCACCCCGTGTGGCGTAGAGACGAAATCTTTTTTTTCCCTGATTCCTTGGGTCCTGCCGAATCAAAAAGGTACATACAACCACTAAGCTCCGCCTACTTAGATTTTTTGCTATTTTGCATAATTTGCAAAACCTACTTTTGTGTACTCCTCCGTGGATTTTTGTCCAATTTTCTTGAGCTTGGTGTCAAAATGTTCGCAGGAACCTGTAGTTTAATAATTATCAAAAAAACGTTGAAATTTCGATTCAAGATGGCCGCCATATGCAAATGAACCTCTTCGGCTTATTTTATGTTTTACTTAAAAATCTATAACAAACTCATGGTTTACTCAAATGTGTTTACATTTCATATTCTACTTTCAGACATGATTCTGAGGTAGCTTGTCAAAGGAGAAGCCAATATTCATATAGGGGGCGCTGTAAATGCTTCAAGTTTATATCTCAGCATCCGTAAGGCGGATCAGACCGCCGCTTGGCATGCTGCTTCTATGGGCAAGGCTGTAGAGGGAAAATTAAGGACAACTCGATTCGAGCAAAATTGTGATTGTCATCGACCAATCAGCTGTCATCAGCTGTTTGACAACCTTAACAAGGTCCAATCATCATGGGATTTGACTGGTATGTCCCTGGGAGGCCTCCCTAAGAGCAGAAAAATTGTCATAACGATAACCACTAGGGGGCGCTATATCAAGAAAATATTATATATCTCTGTGAAAATTAAGCATATTGACACGCAGTTTGCTTCTTTTTATACTCTGCAGAGGGCCTAACAACTTTGTAATTGCAAGTGTTGTCAAAAAATGCTTTGCTTTTTCTCAGTTTCCAAATGTTCAAAATTGAAGCTTTTCGAACTAGTCCGTGGAATTTTGCGATATTCACAAACAGTTGACCTTGTTGGAATCTGCAGAGTCTGGAGGTAAATAATTATCAAAAAAAGTTCAACATTTGGACAAACTTTTGTTGTAATAAAACAATTAATTGAAGTGTGGGGAGCTTTAAACATTCTTTTAGCTATAACTCAAACAAATTAAGTCCAATCAAGACCAAACGTGACAGAAGTATGTATGGTCTTGTCCTGAAGACGTATGTACAATATGATCAAAATTTACCAAAAGGGGGCGCTACAATTGGACAAAAACTGATTAAATGGGCTTTTTTATGTTATAGCGCCATCTAGGAACGCAGTGGCACCCCAACTTAATTATGACATCTGGTCCTCAGTCTGATCAAGTATGTGACGTTTTAAAATTTTTGGGGAAAGCATTTTTGAGTTATAGGTGTATATTAGTGTACACATATAGCATATATTTGACTTGTGGAATACATGCTAGATCTCTCTTATTGTGGGGGGCCTGTAAGCTACATAGTATTAAAAGTGCAACAATTCTTTCATTCATTCATTCATTCATTCATTCATTATCTGTAACCGCTTATCCAGTTCAGGGTCGCGGTGGGTCCAGAGCCTACCTGGAATCATTGGGCGCAAGGCAACAATTTTTGATCAGTATTAAAGTTCGGATCCTTGGGATTCAGCTAATACCACATATGTCCGTGTTAGGTAAATATCCACATAGGAGTACACACTCAAATGTTTCTATATGTGCATTCATGGCAGAGCTAAATATATGTGAAAGTAGTTATTTCTCACCAGCAGATGGCAGTCTAAAACTATACGTTGTGCTGTTGAACTACAGTGGCTCTGTAATGCCACTATGAATGCTATGTGGAGCAAAGACCATAAGGCCCAGAAACACCTCCCTTGGCAGCAACATCCAGCAGGTGTGAAATGACTCAGCCAAGGAAAATGACACTCTTTGGTCAGATGGTGGCGCTATAGCAAAGGGAAAAGCATTGCGGTCTATATCTCCTACACCATAAGGCCTATAGATTAAATCTTTTTTTTCCCCTTATTCCTTGGCTTTAGACAAACTAATTTGCTATTGGATCATTTAGCTCAGCCCACTTAGATGTTGAGCTAATTTGCATAATTTGCAAAACATACTTTTGTCAATAAGTCTTTGAATTTTTGACCAATTCCCTTGAGCTTGGTGCCAAAACGTTCACATGCGTCTGTCCCTAGGTAATTATAGAACGAATGTTGACATTTTGATTCAAGATGGCCGCCATATGCAAGTGAACCTCTTCAGCTTATCACAGGTTTTACTTGAACATCTCTAACTCCTTCATACTTTACTCAAATGGGTTCAAATTTCAGATTCTACTCATAGAAATGCTTTTAAAGGTAGCATGTCAGCGATGTAGGCCTATTGCTTCCAAACAGGCCTCTTAAGCGAGAACCCCGTTAATTGCCGCTTGCGGCTATATTTAGGCTTCCGAGCACAACGTGCAAAGGAAGCCTATTGTTTTTGTTCTGATTTTTATTATTATTAGGGGTTCGAGCACGAAGTGCTTGAAACCCTATTGTGTTTGTTCTGATTTTAATTTGTTATTATTAGGGGTTCGAGCACGAAGTGCTTGAAACCCTATTATAATTGTTAGGATTTTTAGGGGTTCGAGCACGAAGTGCTTGAAACCCTATTGTGTTTGTTCTGATTTTAATTTGTTATTATTATTATTATTATTCTTTTTCTTTTTCTGCCATAAAACGAATCGCACAGCCCAAACCGTAAGGCCTAGACACTTGAGACTCGGTCAATAGGTAGTAGTCGGTCTCGCTACTCAGGCGCAAAATATCAGCCCAATTGGCCTCAAGGGGGCGCTACAGCGAAGGAAAACGCTTTCATTAAAAGATTTTCCACCCCGTGTGGCGTAGAGACGAAATCTTTTTTTTCCCTGATTCCTTGGGTCCTGCCGAATCAAAAAGGTCGATACAACCACTAAGCTCCGCCCACTTAGATTTTTTGCTATTTTGCATAATTTGCAAAACCTACTTTTGCGTACTAGTCCGTGGATTTTTGTCCAATTTTCTTGAGCTTGGTGTCAAAACGTTCGTAAGAGTCTGAAGCTTAATAATTATCAAAAAAACGTTGACATTTCGATTCAATGTAGCTGCCATATGCAAATGAACCTTATCGGCTTATCGCCCGTTTTACATGAACAGCTGTTACTCCTGCATACTTTACTCAAATGGGTTGCAATTTCAGACTCTGCTTAGGGACATGATTTTGAGGTAGCATGTCGTCGGTGGTGCCAAAATTCACATAGGGGGCGCTCTAAATACTAGAAATTCATATCTCAGCATCCGCAAGTCCCATCGGTCCGCCGCTTGGCATACAGCTGCTTTAGGCAAGGCTCTAAGTGGAAAATAAAGGACAAGTCGATACTCGCCAAATTGTAACGTCATCGGCCAATCAGAACTCAGCAGCTTCCTGACAAGCTTGACAAAGGTCAATCATTATGATACTTGACTGGCATGTCCATGGAGGCACTTCCTAAGAGCAGAAGACGTTTCGTAACGATAGCCACTAGGGGGCGCTATAACAAGAAAATATGTAATATCTCAGCGAAAATTAAGCATATTGACATGCAGTTTGCTGGACTCTGTACTCTGTATATTGCCTAACAACTTTGTAATAGCAAGTATTGTCAAGAAATGTATTAATTTTTCTCAATGGCCAGTTGTTTGAAAATTGAGGTTTTCGAACTAGTCCATGGAATCTGATGCTATTCCCAAACATTTGGTCTTGTTGGAATCTGTAGAGTCTGTAGGTAAATAATCTTTAAAAAAAGTATGACTTTTTAACATTGTGTTGTTACAACATGTCAACAAACTGAAGTGTGAGCTGCTTTATAGGTTCTTTCATCTATAACTCCAAGAAAAGAAGCCCAATCCAGACCAAACTTTATAAGATTATGTAAGACCATACCCTGAAGGAGCATGTCTATTATGGCTTAAATCCACCCAAAGGGGGCGCTACAATTGGACAATAACTTATTAAAAAGTATTTTTTGTGTTATAGCGCCATCTAGGATTGCAGTGGCACCACAATTTAATTATGACATCTGCTCCTCAGGCTTATCAAGCTTGTGAAATTTTTGGTGAAAGCGTTTTTGAGTTATAGGTGTATATATGTGTACATATATAGCATATATTTGACTTGTGGAATACATGCTGGATCTCTCTTTTTGGGAGGGGCCTGTAAGCTACATAGTAATAGAAGTGCAAGTTTTTTTTGATAATTATTAAAGTTCAGATCCTTAGGATTCAGCTGATACCACATATGTCCATGTAAGGTAATTATCCACATAGGAGTACACGCTCAAATATTTCTGTTAGTGAAATATTTCTGATCCAAACAGACTGCCATCTGCTGGTGAGAAATAACAGCTTTCTCATATAAGACTATACATTGTGATGTTGAACTACAGTGGATCTGAGGCAAAATGCAATGTTGAGCAAAGACCATAAGGTCCAGAAACACTTCACTTGCCAGCAAGGTACAGCAGGTATGACATGACTCAGCCAAGGAAAATGACACTCTTTGGCCAGATGGTGGCAATATAGAAAAGGGATACGCGTTTAGGTCTATATATCCTACACCGTAAGGCCTAGAGACGAAATCTTTTTTTTCCCTGATTCCTTGGCTTAATTCAAACTAATCTGCCATTTGGACCATTTACCTCCGCCCACTTAGATTTTGAGCTAATATGCATAATTAGCTAAACTTACTTTTTTCCACAAGTCTGTGAATTTTTGTCCAATTCTCTTGAGCTTTGTTCACAAGAGTCTGACCATGTCTAATTATAGAATGAATGTTGACATTTCGATTCAAGAAGGCTGCCATGTGCAAATGAACCTCTTCGGCTTATCGTATGTTTTACTTGAACGTCTGTAACTCCTCCATATTTTATTCAAATGGGTTCAAATTTCAGATTCTACTTAAGGACATGATTTTAAGGGTACCATATCAGCGATGTAGGCCTATTTTTTCCAAACAGGCCTATTTTGCGAGAACCCCGTTAATTGTCGCTTGCGGCTATATTTATTATTATTATTCTTTTTCTTTTTCTGCCATAAAACGAATCGCACAGCCCAAACCGTAAGGCCTAGAGACTTGAGACTTGGTCAATAGGTAGTAGTCGGTCTCGCTACTCAGGCACAAAATATCAGCCCAATTGGCCTCAAGGGGGCGCTACAGCGAAGGAAAACGCTTTCATTAAAAGATTTTCCACCCCGTGTGGCGTAGAGACGAAATCTTTTTTTTCCCTGATTCCTTGGGTCCTGCCGAATCAAAAAGGTACATACAACCACTAAGCTCCGCCTACTTAGATTTTTTGCTATTTTGCATAATTTGCAAAACCTACTTTTGTGTACTCCTCCGTGGATTTTTGTCCAATTTTCTTGAGCTTGGTGTCAAAATGTTCGCAGGAACCTGTAGTTTAATAATTATCAAAAAAACGTTGAAATTTCGATTCAAGATGGCCGCCATATGCAAATGAACCTCTTCGGCTTATTTTATGTTTTACTTAAAAATCTATAACAAACTCATGGTTTACTCAAATGTGTTTACATTTCATATTCTACTTTCAGACATGATTCTGAGGTAGCTTGTCAAAGGAGAAGCCAATATTCATATAGGGGGCGCTGTAAATGCTTCAAGTTTATATCTCAGCATCCGTAAGGCGGATCAGACCGCCGCTTGGCATGCTGCTTCTATGGGCAAGGCTGTAGAGGGAAAATTAAGGACAACTCGATTCGAGCAAAATTGTGATTGTCATCGACCAATCAGCTGTCATCAGCTGTTTGACAACCTTAACAAGGTCCAATCATCATGGGATTTGACTGGTATGTCCCTGGGAGGCCTCCCTAAGAGCAGAAAAATTGTCATAACGATAACCACTAGGGGGCGCTATATCAAGAAAATATTATATATCTCTGTGAAAATTAAGCATATTGACACGCAGTTTGCTTCTTTTTATACTCTGCAGAGGGCCTAACAACTTTGTAATTGCAAGTGTTGTCAAAAAATGCTTTGCTTTTTCTCAGTTTCCAAATGTTCAAAATTGAAGCTTTTCGAACTAGTCCGTGGAATTTTGCGATATTCACAAACAGTTGACCTTGTTGGAATCTGCAGAGTCTGGAGGTAAATAATTATCAAAAAAAGTTCAACATTTGGACAAACTTTTGTTGTAATAAAACAATTAATTGAAGTGTGGGGAGCTTTAAACATTCTTTTAGCTATAACTCAAACAAATTAAGTCCAATCAAGACCAAACGTGACAGAAGTATGTATGGTCTTGTCCTGAAGACGTATGTACAATATGATCAAAATTTACCAAAAGGGGGCGCTACAATTGGACAAAAACTGATTAAATGGGCTTTTTTATGTTATAGCGCCATCTAGGAACGCAGTGGCACCCCAACTTAATTATGACATCTGGTCCTCAGTCTGATCAAGTATGTGACGTTTTAAAATTTTTGGGGAAAGCATTTTTGAGTTATAGGTGTATATTAGTGTACACATATAGCATATATTTGACTTGTGGAATACATGCTAGATCTCTCTTATTGTGGGGGGCCTGTAAGCTACATAGTATTAAAAGTGCAACAATTCTTTCATTCATTCATTCATTCATTCATTCATTATCTGTAACCGCTTATCCAGTTCAGGGTCGCGGTGGGTCCAGAGCCTACCTGGAATCATTGGGCGCAAGGCAACAATTTTTGATCAGTATTAAAGTTCGGATCCTTGGGATTCAGCTAATACCACATATGTCCGTGTTAGGTAAATATCCACATAGGAGTACACACTCAAATGTTTCTATATGTGCATTCATGGCAGAGCTAAATATATGTGAAAGTAGTTATTTCTCACCAGCAGATGGCAGTCTAAAACTATACGTTGTGCTGTTGAACTACAGTGGCTCTGTAATGCCACTATGAATGCTATGTGGAGCAAAGACCATAAGGCCCAGAAACACCTCCCTTGGCAGCAACATCCAGCAGGTGTGAAATGACTCAGCCAAGGAAAATGACACTCTTTGGTCAGATGGTGGCGCTATAGCAAAGGGAAAAGCATTGCGGTCTATATCTCCTACACCATAAGGCCTATAGATTAAATCTTTTTTTTCCCCTTATTCCTTGGCTTTAGACAAACTAATTTGCTATTGGATCATTTAGCTCAGCCCACTTAGATGTTGAGCTAATTTGCATAATTTGCAAAACATACTTTTGTCAATAAGTCTTTGAATTTTTGACCAATTCCCTTGAGCTTGGTGCCAAAACGTTCACATGCGTCTGTCCCTAGGTAATTATAGAACGAATGTTGACATTTTGATTCAAGATGGCCGCCATATGCAAGTGAACCTCTTCAGCTTATCACAGGTTTTACTTGAACATCTCTAACTCCTTCATACTTTACTCAAATGGGTTCAAATTTCAGATTCTACTCATAGAAATGCTTTTAAAGGTAGCATGTCAGCGATGTAGGCCTATTGCTTCCAAACAGGCCTCTTAAGCGAGAACCCCGTTAATTGCCGCTTGCGGCTATATTTAGGCTTCCGAGCACAACGTGCAAAGGAAGCCTATTGTTTTTGTTCTGATTTTTATTATTATTAGGGGTTCGAGCACGAAGTGCTTGAAACCCTATTGTGTTTGTTCTGATTTTAATTTGTTATTATTAGGGGTTCGAGCACGAAGTGCTTGAAACCCTATTATAATTGTTAGGATTTTTAGGGGTTCGAGCACGAAGTGCTTGAAACCCTATTGTGTTTGTTCTGATTTTAATTTGTTATTATTATTATTATTATTATTCTTTTTCTTTTTCTGCCATAAAACGAATCGCACAGCCCAAACCGTAAGGCCTAGACACTTGAGACTCGGTCAATAGGTAGTAGTCGGTCTCGCTACTCAGGCGCAAAATATCAGCCCAATTGGCCTCAAGGGGGCGCTACAGCGAAGGAAAACGCTTTCATTAAAAGATTTTCCACCCCGTGTGGCGTAGAGACGAAATCTTTTTTTTCCCTGATTCCTTGGGTCCTGCCGAATCAAAAAGGTACATACAACCACTAAGCTCCGCCTACTTAGATTTTTTGCTATTTTGCATAATTTGCAAAACCTACTTTTGTGTACTCCTCCGTGGATTTTTGTCCAATTTTCTTGAGCTTGGTGTCAAAATGTTCGCAGGAACCTGTAGTTTAATAATTATCAAAAAAACGTTGAAATTTCGATTCAAGATGGCCGCCATATGCAAATGAACCTCTTCGGCTTATTTTATGTTTTACTTAAAAATCTATAACAAACTCATGGTTTACTCAAATGTGTTTACATTTCATATTCTACTTTCAGACATGATTCTGAGGTAGCTTGTCAAAGGAGAAGCCAATATTCATATAGGGGGCGCTGTAAATGCTTCAAGTTTATATCTCAGCATCCGTAAGGCGGATCGGACCGCCGCTTGGCATGCTGCTTCTATGGGCAAGGCTGTAGAGGGAAAATTAAGGACAACTCGATTCGAGCAAAATTGTGATTGTCATCGACCAATCAGCTGTCATCAGCTGTTTGACAACCTTAACAAGGTCCAATCATCATGGGATTTGACTGGTATGTCCCTGGGAGGCCTCCCTAAGAGCAGAAAAATTGTCATAACGATAGCCACTAGGGGGCGCTATATCAAGAAAATATTATATATCTCTGTGAAAATTAAGCATATTGACACGCAGTTTGCTTCTTTTTATACTCTGCAGAGGGCCTAACAACTTTGTAATTGCAAGTGTTGTCAAAAACTGCTTTGCTTTTTCTCAGTTTCCAAATGTTCAAAATTGAAGCTTTTCGAACTAGTCCGTGGAATTTTGCGATATTCACAAACAGTTGACCTTGTTGGAATCTGCAGAGTCTGTAGGTAAATAATTATCAAAAAAAGTTCAACATTTGGACAAACTTTTGTTGTAATAAAACAATTAATTGAAGTGTGGGGAGCTTTAAACATTCTTTTAGCTATAACTCAAACAAATTAAGTCCAATCAAGACCAAACGTGACAGAAGTATGTATGGTCTTGTCCTGAAGACGTATGTACAATATGATCAAAATTTACCAAAAGGGGGCGCTACAATTGGACAAAAACTGATTAAATGGGCTTTTTTATGTTATAGCGCCATCTAGGAACGCAGTGGCACCCCAACTTAATTATGACATCTGGTCCTCAGTCTGATCAAGTATGTGACGTTTTAAAATTTTTGGGGAAAGCATTTTTGAGTTATAGGTGTATATTAGTGTACACATATAGCTTATATTTGACTTGAGGAATACATGCTAGATCTGTGTTATTGGGAGTGGCCTGTAAGCTACATAGTAATAAAAGTGCAACAATTTTTTGTTAAAGTTCAGATCCTTAGGATTCAGCTGATACCGTACATGCCCATGTTAGGTAAATATCCACATAGGAGTACATGCTTAAATCTTTCTGTATGTGCTTTCATGGCTGATCTAAAAATATGGGAAAGTAGTCATTTCTCACCAGCAGATGGCAGTCTAAGACTATACATTGTGCTGTTGAACTACAGTGGCTCTGAGACATTATGCAAAATGCAATGTGGAGCAAAGACCATAAGGCCCAGAAACACCTCCCTTGGCAGCAAGGTCCAGCAGGTGTAAAATGACTCAGCCAAGGAAAATGACATTCTTTGGCCAGATGGTGGCGCTATAGCAAAGGGAAAAGCATTGAGGTCTATATCTCCTACACCGTAAGGCCTAGAGATGAAATCTTTTTGTCCCTTATTCCTTGGCTTAAGACAAACTAATTTGCTGTTGGATCATAAAGCTCAGCCCACTTAGATTTTGAGCTAATTTGCATAATTTGCAAAACATACTTTTGTCAATAAGTCTATGAATTTTTCACCAAGTCCCTTGAGCTTGGTGCCAAAACGTTCACATGAGTCTGACCCTAGGTAATTATAGAATTAATTGACATTTTGATTCATGATGGCAAATGAACCTCTTCAGCTTATCACAGGTTTTACTTGAACATCTCTAACTCCATACTTTGCTCAAATGGGTTCAAATTTAAGATTCTACTTATAGAAATGCTTTTAAAGGTAGCATGGCAGCGATGTAGGCCTATTGCTTCCAAACAGGCCTGTTAAGCGAGAACCCCGTTAATTGCCGCTTGCGGCTATATTTATTATTATTATTCTTTTTCTTTTTCTGCCATAAAACGAATCGCACAGCCCAAACCGTAAGGCCTAGACACTTGAGACTTGGTCAATAGGTAGTAGTCGGTCTCGCTACTCAGGCGCAAAATATCAGCCCAATTGGCCTCAAGGGGGCGCTACAGCGAAGGAAAACGCTTTCATTAAAAGATTTTCCACCCCGTGTGGCGTAGAGACGAAATCTTTTTTTTCCCTGATTCCTTGGGTCCTGCCGAATCAAAAAGGTACATACAACCACTAAGCTCCGCCTACTTAGATTTTTTGCTATTTTGCATAATTTGCAAAACCTACTTTTGTGTACTCCTCCGTGGATTTTTGTCCAATTTTCTTGAGCTTGGTGTCAAAATGTTCGCAGGAGCCTGTAGTTTAATAATTATCAAAAAAACGTTGAAATTTCGATTCAAGATGGCCGCCATATGCAAATGAACCTCTTCGGCTTATTTTATGTTTTACTTAAAAATCTATAACAAACTCATGGTTTACTCAAATGTGTTTACATTTCATATTCTACTTTCAGACATGATTCTGAGGTAGCTTGTCAAAGGAGAAGCCAATATTCATATAGGGGGCGCTGTAAATGCTTCAAGTTTATATCTCAGCATCCGTAAGGCGGATCGGACCGCCGCTTGGCATGCTGCTTCTATGGGCAAGGCTGTAGAGGGAAAATTAAGGACAACTCGATTCGAGCAAAATTGTGATTGTCATCGACCAATCAGCTGTCATCAGCTGTTTGACAACCTTAACAAGGTCCAATCATCATGGGATTTGACTGGTATGTCCCTGGGAGGCCTCCCTAAGAGCAGAAAAATTGTCATAACGATAACCACTAGGGGGCGCTATATCAAGAAAATATTATATATCTCTGTGAAAATTAAGCATATTGACACGCAGTTTGCTTCTTTTTATACTCTGCAGAGAGCCTAACAACTTTGTAATTGCAAGTGTTGTCAAAAAATGCTTTGCTTTTTCTCAGTTTCCAAATGTTCAAAATTGAAGCTTTTCGAACTAGTCCGTGGAATTTTGCGATATTCACAAACAGTTGACCTTGTTGGAATCTGCAGAGTCTGTAGGTAAATAATTATCAAAAAAAGTTCAACATTTGGACAAACTTTTGTTGTAATAAAACAATTAATTGAAGTGTGGGGAGCTTTAAACATTCTTTTAGCTATAACTCAAACAAATTAAGTCCAATCAAGACCAAACGTGACAGAAGTATGTATGGTCTTGTCCTGAAGACGTATGTACAATATGATCAAAATTTACCAAAAGGGGGCGCTACAATTGGACAAAAACTGATTAAATGGGCTTTTTTATGTTATAGCGCCATCTAGGAACGCAGTGGCACCCCAACTTAATTATGACATCTGGTCCTCAGTCTGATCAAGTATGTGACGTTTTAAAATTTTTGGGGAAAGCATTTTTGAGGTATAGGTGTATATTAGTGTACACATATAGCTTATATTTGACTTGAGGAATACATGCTAGATCTGTGTTATTGGGAGTGGCCTGTAAGCTACATAGTAATAAAAGTGCAACAATTTTTTGTTAAAGTTCAGATCCTTAGGATTCAGCTGATACCGTACATGCCCATGTTAGGTAAATATCCACATAGGAGTACATGCTTAAATCTTTCTGTATGTGCTTTCATGGCTGATCTAAAAATATGGGAAAGTAGTCATTTCTCACCAGCAGATGGCAGTCTAAGACTATACATTGTGCTGTTGAACTACAGTGGCTCTGAGACATTATGCAAAATGCAATGTGGAGCAAAGACCATAAGGCCCAGAAACACCTCCCTTGGCAGCAAGGTCCAGCAGGTGTAAAATGACTCAGCCAAGGAAAATGACATTCTTTGGCCAGATGGTGGCGCTATAGCAAAGGGAAAAGCATTGAGGTCTATATCTCCTACACCGTAAGGCCTAGAGATGAAATCTTTTTGTCCCTTATTCCTTGGCTTAAGACAAACTAATTTTCTGTTGGATCATAAAGCTCAGCCCACTTAGATTTTGAGCTAATTTGCATAATTTGCAAAACATACTTTTGTCAATAAGTCTATGAATTTTTCACCAAGTCCCTTGAGCTTGGTGCCAAAACGTTCACATGAGTCTGACCCTAGGTAATTATAGAATTAATTGACATTTTGATTCATGATGGCAAATGAACCTCTTCAGCTTATCACAGGTTTTACTTGAACATCTCTAACTCCATACTTTGCTCAAATGGGTTCAAATTTAAGATTCTACTTATAGAAATGCTTTTAAAGGTAGCATGGCAGCGATGTAGGCCTATTGCTTCCAAACAGGCCTGTTAAGCGAGAACCCCGTTAATTGCCGCTTGCGGCTATATTTTGTTATTATTAGGGTCCTAGCACGTAGTGTGGGGACCCTATAGCGATTGTCGGGTTTTTTCTTCTTCTTATTATTATTATTATTATTTTTCTCGACTAAAACTCATTCTGGAGCAAAGACCGTAAGGCCCAGAGCCACCAAAATTTAAGGCAAGGTACAGCTGACGTGCAATTAGAGAACTTTGGAAAATTATACCTATTGGCCTCAAGGTGGCGCTATAGCAATACCAAACGCCTTTACGTCCATATCTCCTAAACCGTATAACGTAGAAACAAAATTCTTTTTTTCTCTGAATCCTTGCATCTTATTATATCTAAAATGTGTCAAAACTTAGCTCCGCCCACAATAAATTTGAGTTAAAATTGATAAATTGTAAAATTTACTTTTGTGAACTAGTCCCTGGATTTTAGTCCATTTCCCTAGAACTTGGTACCAAAATCTTTACAGGTGTTCGAAGGTCAGGAATTATCCAAAAAAATTTGAAATTTCGATTCAAAATGGCCGCCATATGCAAATGAACCTCTTCGGCTTTTCATATGTGTTGCTTAAAAATTCATAATAATTTCATACTTAACTCAAATGTGTTCAAATTTCATATTACACTTTCAGACATTATTCTGAGGTACCATGTCAAAGGAGAAGCCAATATTCATATAGGGGGCGCTCTAAATGCTACAAATTTATAACTCAACATACGTAAGGCAGATCGGAACCCCCTTTGGCATGCTGCTTCTATCTGCAAGGCTATAAATGGAAATTTAAGAACAACGCGATTCGGGCAAAATTGTGATCGTCATCGGCCAATTAGATTTCAGCAGCTGTTTGACAACCTTAACAAGGTCCAATCATTATGAGAATTGACTCATATGTCCCTGGTGGCACTTCCTAAGTGCACAAAAATGTACGTAACGATAGCCACTAGGGGGCGCTATATCAAGAAAATTTGATATTTCTCAGCAAAATTTAAGCATATTGACACGCAGTTTTCTTCATTGTATACTCTGCACAGGGCCTAACAACTTTGTAATTGCAAGTGTTGTAAAAAAATGCATCGTCTTTTCTCAATAACCAGTTGTTCAAAATTGAACTTTTTTATACTAGTCCCTGGATTTTCACTCTGTTCCCAAACAATTGACCTTGTTGGAATCTGCAGAGTCTGTTGATCAATAATTATCCAAAAAAGTTCAACATTTAGTCAAACCAGTGCCACAATAAATTAATAAATTGAGCCGTGCTGCGATTTATAAATTATTTCAGCTATAGCTTAAACAAACTAAGCCCAATCAAGACCAAACCTGACATAACTATTTAGAGCCTTACTCTGAAGCATTGTGTATAATATGACTCAAATCTACCAAAAGGTGACGCTACAATTAGAGTTTATTTTGTTATATGCTGTTTCTGTGTTCATGCTGGATTTCTATTATTGGGAGGGGCCTATAAGCCACATGGTGATGAAAGTTTAACATTTTATTGATAACTATTAAAGTTCAGGTCCTTAGGAATCCGCTGATACCACATATGTCCATGTTAGTTACATATTCACAGAGCAGTAGACGATTAAAAAGTGTGTGTGTGCATTTCTAACATGAACTCCTCTGCAGCTCCATGAGTCAAAAGTACACGCTTTCACCAGCTGATGGCACTCTAAGACCAAATATTGCTTTGTTCAACTTCATTCATGAAATCCTATTCATCTGCACAAGTGAAAGGTCATAACATATGAACATAAATATTTATCATAATTGAAACCAGCACTCACCGGTCATAACACACACATGTCACATCTCACATGTCTTTTGCTAAACATTATAATGACATCTACAACAATATCTTACACCCAAATTTCCCTTGTTTGGCCAAACAGGCCCATGCTCCCAAAGGCCTCATTGCTGGCTGAGACTTTCAAAGTGCTCTGATGTGGCTTATCCGTGCTAGGACCCGCCATTGCCGCTTGCGGCTATATTTAGGCTTCCGAGCACAACGTGCAAAGGAAGCCTATTGTTTTTGTTCTGATTTTTATTATTAGGGGTTCGAGCACGAAGTGCTTGAAACCCTATTGTGTTTGTTCTGATTTTAATTTGTTATTATTATTATTATTATTATTCTTTTTCTTTTTCTGCCATAAAACGAATCGCACAGCCCAAACCGTAAGGCCTAGACACTTGAGACTTGGTCAATAGGTAGTAGTCGGTCTCGCTACTCAGGCGCAAAATATCAGCCCAATTGGCCTCAAGGGGGCGCTACAGCGAAGGAAAACGCTTTCATTAAAAGATTTTCCACCCCGTGTGGCGTAGAGACGAAATCTTTTTTTTCCCTGATTCCTTGGGTCCTGCCGAATCAAAAAGGTACATACAACCACTAAGCTCCGCCTACTTAGATTTTTTGCTATTTTGCATAATTTGCAAAACCTACTTTTGTGTACTCCTCCGTGGATTTTTGTCCAATTTTCTTGAGCTAGGTGTCAAAATGTTCGCAGGAGCCTGTAGTTTAATAATTATCAAAAAAACGTTGAAATTTCGATTCAAGATGGCCGCCATATGCAAATGAACCTCTTCGGCTTATTTTATGTTTTACTTAAAAATCTATAACAAACTCATGGTTTACTCAAATGTGTTTACATTTCATATTCTACTTTCAGACATGATTCTGAGGTAGCTTGTCAAAGGAGAAGCCAATATTCATATAGGGGGCGCTGTAAATGCTTCAAGTTTATATCTCAGCATCCGTAAGGCGGATCGGACCGCCGCTTGGCATGCTGCTTCTATGGGCAAGGCTGTAGAGGGAAAATTAAGGACAACTCGATTCGAGCAAAATTGTGATTGTCATCGACCAATCAGCTGTCATCAGCTGTTTGACAACCTTAACAAGGTCCAATCATCATGGGATTTGACTGGTATGTCCCTGGGAGGCCTCCCTAAGAGCAGAAAAATTGTCATAACGATAACCACTAGGGGGCGCTATATCAAGAAAATATTATATATCTCTGTGAAAATTAAGCATATTGACACGCAGTTTGCTTCTTTTTATACTCTGCAGAGAGCCTAACAACTTTGTAATTGCAAGTGTTGTCAAAAAATGCTTTGCTTTTTCTCAGTTTCCAAATGTTCAAAATTGAAGCTTTTCGAACTAGTCCGTGGAATTTTGCGATATTCACAAACAGTTGACCTTGTTGGAATCTGCAGAGTCTGTAGGTAAATAATTATCAAAAAAAGTTCAACATTTGGACAAACTTTTGTTGTAATAAAACAATTAATTGAAGTGTGGGGAGCTTTAAACATTCTTTTAGCTATAACTCAAACAAATTAAGTCCAATCAAGACCAAACGTGACAGAAGTATGTATGGTCTTGTCCTGAAGACGTATGTACAATATGATCAAAATTTACCAAAAGGGGGCGCTACAATTGGACAAAAACTGATTAAATTGGCTTTTTTATGTTATAGCGCCATCTAGGAACGCAGTGGCACCCCAACTTAATTATGACATCTGGTCCTCAGTCTGATCAAGTATGTGACGTTTTAAAATTTTTGGGGAAAGCATTTTTGAGGTATAGGTGTATATTAGTGTACACATATAGCTTATATTTGACTTGAGGAATACATGCTAGATCTGTGTTATTGGGAGTGGCCTGTAAGCTACATAGTAATAAAAGTGCAACAATTTTTTGTTAAAGTTCAGATCCTTAGGATTCAGCTGATACCGTACATGCCCATGTTAGGTAAATATCCACATAGGAGTACATGCTTAAATCTTTCTGTATGTGCTTTCATGGCTGATCTAAAAATATGGGAAAGTAGTCATTTCTCACCAGCAGATGGCAGTCTAAGACTATACATTGTGCTGTTGAACTACAGTGGCTCTGAGACATTATGCAAAATGCAATGTGGAGCAAAGACCATAAGGCCCAGAAACACCTCCCTTGGCAGCAAGGTCCAGCAGGTGTAAAATGACTCAGCCAAGGAAAATGACATTCTTTGGCCAGATGTTGGCGCTATAGCAAAGGGAAAAGCATTGAGGTCTATATCTCCTACACCGTAAGGCCTAGAGATGAAATCTTTTTGTCCCTTATTCCTTGGCTTAAGACAAACTAATTTTCTGTTGGATCATAAAGCTCAGCCCACTTAGATTTTGAGCTAATTTGCATAATTTGCAAAACATACTTTTGTCAATAAGTCTATGAATTTTTCACCAAGTCCCTTGAGCTTGGTGCCAAAACGTTCACATGAGTCTGACCCTAGGTAATTATAGAATTAATTGACATTTTGATTCATGATGGCAAATGAACCTCTTCAGCTTATCACAGGTTTTACTTGAACATCTCTAACTCCATACTTTGCTCAAATGGGTTCAAATTTAAGATTCTACTTATAGAAATGCTTTTAAAGGTAGCATGGCAGCGATGTAGGCCTATTGCTTCCAAACAGGCCTGTTAAGCGAGAACCCCGTTAATTGCCGCTTGCGGCTATATTTTGTTATTATTAGGGTCCTAGCACGTAGTGTGGGGACCCTATAGCGATTGTCGGGTTTTTTCTTATTATTATTATTATTATTATTATTTTTCTCGATTAAAACTCATTCTGGAGCAAAGACCGTAAGGCCCAGAGCCACCAAAATTTAAGGCAAGGTACAGCTGACGTGCAATTAGAGAACTTTGGAAAATTATACCTATTGGCCTCAAGGTGGCGCTATAGCAATACCAAACGCCTTTACGTCCATATCTCCTAAACCGTATAACGTAGAAACAAAATTCTTTTTTTCTCTGAATCCTTGCATCTTATTATATCTAAAATGTGTCAAAACTTAGCTCCGCCCACAATAAATTTGAGTTAAAATTGATAAATTGTAAAATTTACTTTTGTGAACTAGTCCCTGGATTTTAGTCCATTTCCCTAGAACTTGGTACCAAAATCTTTACAGGTGTTCGAAGGTCAGGAATTATCCAAAAAAATTTGAAATTTCGATTCAAAATGGCCGCCATATGCAAATGAACCTCTTCGGCTTTTCATATGTGTTGCTTAAAAATTCATAATAATTTCATACTTAACTCAAATGTGTTCAAATTTCATATTACACTTTCAGACATTATTCTGAGGTACCATGTCAAAGGAGAAGCCAATATTCATATAGGGGGCGCTCTAAATGCTACAAATTTATAACTCAACATACGTAAGGCAGATCGGAACCCCCTTTGGCATGCTGCTTCTATCTGCAAGGCTATAAATGGAAATTTAAGAACAACGCGATTCGGGCAAAATTGTGATCGTCATCGGCCAATTAGATTTCAGCAGCTGTTTGACAACCTTAACAAGGTCCAATCATTATGAGAATTGACTCATATGTCCCTGGTGGCACTTCCTAAGTGCACAAAAATGTACGTAACGATAGCCACTAGGGGGCGCTATATCAAGAAAATTTGATATTTCTCAGCAAAATTTAAGCATATTGACACGCAGTTTTCTTCATTGTATACTCTGCACAGGGCCTAACAACTTTGTAATTGCAAGTGTTGTAAAAAAATGCATCGTCTTTTCTCAATAACCAGTTGTTCAAAATTGAACTTTTTTATACTAGTCCCTGGATTTTCACTCTGTTCCCAAACAATTGACCTTGTTGGAATCTGCAGAGTCTGTTGATCAATAATTATCCAAAAAAGTTCAACATTTAGTCAAACCAGTGCCACAATAAATTAATAAATTGAGCCGTGCTGCGATTTATAAATTATTTCAGCTATAGCTTAAACAAACTAAGCCCAATCAAGACCAAACCTGACATAACTATTTAGAGCCTTACTCTGAAGCATTGTGTATAATATGACTCAAATCTACCAAAAGGTGACGCTACAATTAGAGTTTATTTTGTTATATGCTGTTTCTGTGTTCATGCTGGATTTCTATTATTGGGAGGGGCCTATAAGCCACATGGTGATGAAAGTTTAACATTTTATTGATAACTATTAAAGTTCAGGTCCTTAGGAATCCGCTGATACCACATATGTCCATGTTAGTTACATATTCACAGAGCAGTAGACGATTAAAAAGTGTGTGTGTGCATTTCTAACATGAACTCCTCTGCAGCTCCATGAGTCAAAAGTACACGCTTTCACCAGCTGATGGCACTCTAAGACCAAATATTGCTTTGTTCAACTTCATTCATGAAATCCTATTCATCTGCACAAGTGAAAGGTCATAACATATGAACATAAATATTTATCATAATTGAAACCAGCACTCACCGGTCATAACACACACATGTCACATCTCACATGTCTTTTGCTAAACATTATAATGACATCTACAACAATATCTTACACCCAAATTTCCCTTGTTTGGCCAAACAGGCCCATGCTCCCAAAGGCCTCATTGCTGGCTGAGACTTTCAAAGTGCTCTGATGTGGCTTATCCGTGCTAGGACCCGCCATTGCCGCTTGCGGCTATATTTAGGCTTCCGAGCACAACGTGCAAAGGAAGCCTATTGTTTTTGTTCTGATTTTTATTATTAGGGGTTCGAGCACGAAGTGCTTGAAACCCTATTGTGTTTGTTCTGATTTTAATTTGTTATTATTATTATTATTATTATTCTTTTTCTTTTTCTGCCATAAAACGAATCGCACAGCCCAAACCGTAAGGCCTAGACACTTGAGACTTGGTCAATAGGTAGTAGTCGGTCTCGCTACTCAGGCGCAAAATATCAGCCCAATTGGCCTCAAGGGGGCGCTACAGCGAAGGAAAACGCTTTCATTAAAAGATTTTCCACCCCGTGTGGCGTAGAGACGAAATCTTTTTTTTCCCTGATTCCTTGGGTCCTGCCGAATCAAAAAGGTACATACAACCACTAAGCTCCGCCTACTTAGATTTTTTGCTATTTTGCATAATTTGCAAAACCTACTTTTGTGTACTCCTCCGTGGATTTTTGTCCAATTTTCTTGAGCTAGGTGTCAAAATGTTCGCAGGAGCCTGTAGTTTAATAATTATCAAAAAAACGTTGAAATTTCGATTCAAGATGGCCGCCATATGCAAATGAACCTCTTCGGCTTATTTTATGTTTTACTTAAAAATCTATAACAAACTCATGGTTTACTCAAATGTGTTTACATTTCATATTCTACTTTCAGACATGATTCTGAGGTAGCTTGTCAAAGGAGAAGCCAATATTCATATAGGGGGCGCTGTAAATGCTTCAAGTTTATATCTCAGCATCCGTAAGGCGGATCGGACCGCCGCTTGGCATGCTGCTTCTATGGGCAAGGCTGTAGAGGGAAAATTAAGGACAACTCGATTCGAGCAAAATTGTGATTGTCATCGACCAATCAGCTGTCATCAGCTGTTTGACAACCTTAACAAGGTCCAATCATCATGGGATTTGACTGGTATGTCCCTGGGAGGCCTCCCTAAGAGCAGAAAAATTGTCATAACGATAACCACTAGGGGGCGCTATATCAAGAAAATATTATATATCTCTGTGAAAATTAAGCATATTGACACGCAGTTTGCTTCTTTTTATACTCTGCAGAGAGCCTAACAACTTTGTAATTGCAAGTGTTGTCAAAAAATGCTTTGCTTTTTCTCAGTTTCCAAATGTTCAAAATTGAAGCTTTTCAAACTAGTCCGTGGAATTTTGCGATATTCACAAACAGTTGACCTTGTTGGAATCTGCAGAGTCTGTAGGTAAATAATTATCAAAAAAAGTTCAACATTTGGACAAACTTTTGTTGTAATAAAACAATTAATTGAAGTGTGGGGAGCTTTAAACATTCTTTTAGCTATAACTCAAACAAATTAAGTCCAATCAAGACCAAACGTGACAGAAGTATGTATGGTCTTGTCCTGAAGACGTATGTACAATATGATCAAAATTTACCAAAAGGGGGCGCTACAATTGGACAAAAACTGATTAAATGGGCTTTTTTATGTTATAGCGCCATCTAGGAACGCAGTGGCACCCCAACTTAATTATGACATCTGGTCCTCAGTCTGATCAAGTATGTGATGTTTTAAAATTTTTGGGGAAAGCATTTTTGAGGTATAGGTGTATATTAGTGTACACATATAGCTTATATTTGACTTGAGGAATACATGCTAGATCTGTGTTATTGGGAGTGGCCTGTAAGCTACATAGTAATAAAAGTGCAACAATTTTTTGTTAAAGTTCAGATCCTTAGGATTCAGCTGATACCGTACATGCCCATGTTAGGTAAATATCCACATAGGAGTACATGCTTAAATCTTTCTGTATGTGCTTTCATGGCTGATCTAAAAATATGGGAAAGTAGTCATTTCTCACCAGCAGATGGCAGTCTAAGACTATACATTGTGCTGTTGAACTACAGTGGCTCTGAGACATTATGCAAAATGCAATGTGGAGCAAAGACCATAAGGCCCAGAAACACCTCCCTTGGCAGCAAGGTCCAGCAGGTGTAAAATGACTCAGCCAAGGAAAATGACATTCTTTGGCCAGATGGTGGCGCTATAGCAAAGGGAAAAGCATTGAGGTCTATATTATCTCCTACACCGTAAGGCCTAGAGATGAAATC
The DNA here is from genome assembly GCF_029633855.1 of Hoplias malabaricus. Classification (NCBI taxonomy): domain Eukaryota; kingdom Metazoa; phylum Chordata; class Actinopteri; order Characiformes; family Erythrinidae; genus Hoplias; species Hoplias malabaricus. The sequence goes on from NC_089820.1 coordinate 33,383,094, forward strand.
TTTTTGTCCCTTATTCCTTGGCTTAAGACAAACTAATTTTCTGTTGGATCATAAAGCTCAGCCCACTTAGATTTTGAGCTAATTTGCATAATTTGCAAAACATACTTTTGTCAATAAGTCTATGAATTTTTCACCAAGTCCCTTGAGCTTGGTGCCAAAACGTTCACATGAGTCTGACCCTAGGTAATTATAGAATTAATTGACATTTTGATTCATGATGGCAAATGAACCTCTTCAGCTTATCACAGGTTTTACTTGAACATCTCTAACTCCATACTTTGCTCAAATGGGTTCAAATTTAAGATTCTACTTATAGAAATGCTTTTAAAGGTAGCATGGCAGCGATGTAGGCCTATTGATTCCAAACAGGCCTGTTAACGAGAACCCCGTTAATTGCCGCTTGCGGCTATATTTATTATTATTATTATTATTATTCCGAACAAAAATTCTGCCTTAAAACGGATCGCACAGCCCAAACCGTAAGGCCTACAGACTTGGTAATTGGTCAAAAGATAGTAAACCCTCCCGCTACTCAGGCGCAAAATATCAGCCTGATTGGCCTCAAGGGGGCGCTACAGCGACAGAAAACGCTTTCATTAAAGGATTTTCCACGCCGTGTGGAGTAGAGACGAAATTTTTTTTTCTTCATGATCCTTGGGTCCCGATGAATCAAAAAGGTACATGGAACCACTAAGCTCCGCCCACTTAGATTTTTTGCTAATTAGCATAATTTGCAAAATCTATTTTCGCGAACTAGTCCCTGGATTTTTGTCTGATCCCCATGACCTTGGTGTCAAAACGTTCACAGGAGTGAGCTGGTCAATAATTATTACAAACATCCTGACATTTCAAAACAAGATGGCCGACATATGCAAATGAATGTGTACCGTGAATTGCAAATTTTACTCAAACATCTGTAACTCCTTCATGCTTAACTCAAATCTGATGATCTTTCACACGTTGCTTCTAGACATGATTCTGAGGTAGCATGCATTTGCTGTTGCATGAAATATTATAGGGGGCGCTGTTATAGCTAACAATGTCTTTTGGCTAATATCTCAGGATCTACAAGGCCAATTAAGTTGACATTTGGCATGCTGGTTCTGTCAGCAAGCCTACATATGGGAAATTGAGGACGACTCAATATGGGCACGTTTAACGATGTCAACAGCCAATCAAAGTTCAGTTTTTTTTCATAATTTTTTTGACAGGCTTAACAATGCCCAATCATCATGGCATTTGCATGGTATGTTCATGGACACACTTTGTATTTGCAGAAAAATTTTCGTGTTGATAGCCACAAGGGGGCGCAATTTATTTTTTAAACATGAAATATAAAATATCTCAGTGAAAATTTAATCTATCGACATGTTAATAGTTTCATAAGACACCCTACCTAGTGTCTACCAATATTGCAATTGCAACTATTTAGAAAAAAATTATAGATTTTCTTCAATTGTCAGGTATGTGATTATGGAATTTATCGTACTAGTCCGTGAGTTTTGGTCCTATCAACACACAATTGGTCTCATTGCAAAGTGTATTGCCTGTAGGTATACAATTATTAAAAAAATGTTTAGATTTGGACACGCTGTTGCTGCAGTACGTCAACAAACATGAGTGGGCGGAGCTCGATGCACTCTTTTAGCTATAACTCATTCAAACTTTACCCAAATCAAACCAAAATGGGTACACATGTGCAAGGTATTACTCTGAAGAAGTGTATCAATTATGATCAAAATGCACGTACAGGGGGCGCTACAATTGGAAAAAATGCTTAAAAATATGTTTTTAATTTGTTATAGCACCACCTAAGGATGCAGTACCAACAAAACGTATTGATCTGTTCTGAAGCACATATGAAAGAAGCTTGTGTTTTTTCATAACATTTGGCAAAAGCATTTTTGACTTACAGCTGTTTATGTGTCATGTTTAGAATGCAAGTTACACACCAGTGCTAAGCAGAGCCTGGATGCCACGCAGTAAAGAAATTTCAACTTTTTTTTGATAATTATTAAACTTCAGGTTCTTGTGATTCTGCTGATACCACATATGTCCATATTAAGTCATTAAGCACAGACTAGTTCGCAGTCAAACATATGTGAGTTATTCTCAGCAATGTATTCAAAGGCATTATTGAAGAGTCACCCTTCCCCCTTCCATCCTATTCCTTCTGACATGCTCTCTGCCTCTTATCTCTCTCTCTCTTTCTCTCTCTCTCTCTCTCTCTCTCTCTCTCTCAGATTCAAATAGCTTTACTAAGAGACAACAGTAGTAAATAATGAAAATAATAATTAAAATAAATATTTTTCCAACATTTCCAAATTGATATAACATATGAATATATATATATATATATATATATATATATATATATATATATATATATATATATATATATACATACACACAAGCTGTGTATGTGTACCTGTATAGCATATACATACATACTTATTGGGCATATGTTGTAAGTAGTGATGCATGGTGTATACTGAAGTCGGTGCTACCAACTGTCTCTCAGGCAGTGACAGACTGATACACACTGTGCAGTGAAGAGGGCTGAGAGCCCATCATCCAAGGATTATCTTGTCTTATCTTATTTTTAACAAAATGTAATGATTTGTTTTGGCGCACATATGAAAGAAGCTTGTGACGTTTCATAACATTTGACAAAAGCATTTTTGAGTTACTGCTGTTCATGTATGATATTTTTAAGGCAAGTCACAGAACTCTTTTAGTAGCATCTGGATGCCACGCAGTAATGGAATTCCACATTTTTGTTAATAATCCTTAAGGTTCAGGTTCTTGTGATTCTGCTGATACCAAATATGTGCATATCAGGTCATAATTCAGATTGTAGTTCATGTTCAAATGTATGTGGGTAAAGCTCCAACAGCACTGCTTGGTTTGATCCACAAGGTCAAGTACAACACACCACCACCAGATGGCAGTGTTGCACTGTGAATAATCCACCACCCATCTCATAATGCTTAGCAATAGTGCTTGAGCCTCACAGACAGATCAAAATCAGAAATTTTGGATGTCTTAAGTCAGCAGAGAGTATGCAATGTTGTGTATGATCTCAAAGTGGCAAACGTAAGCAAATTTATTGCCTACAAAGCGAGGAAGCCGTAAATCGCCGCTTGCGGCTATATTTATTATTATTATTATTATTCCGAACAAAAATTCTGCCTTAAAACGGATCGCACAGCCCAAACCGTAAGGCCTACAGACTTGGTACTTGGTCAAAAGATAGCAAACCCTCCCGCTACTCAGGCGCAAAATATCAGCCTGATTGGCCTCAAGGGGGCGCTACAGCGACAGAAAACGCTTTCATTAAAGGATTTTCCACGCCGTGTGGAGTAGAGACGAAATTTTTTTTTCTTCATGATCCTTGGGTCCCGGTGAATCAAAAAGGTACATAGAACCACTAAGCTCCGCCCACTTAGATTTTTTGCTAATTAGCATAATTTGCAAAATCTATTTTCGCGAACTAGTCCCTGGATTTTTGTCTGATCCCCATGACCTTGGTGTCAAAACGTTCACAGGAGTGAGCTGGTCAATAATTATTACAAACATCCTGACATTTCAAAACAAGATGGCCGACATATGCAAATGAATGTGTACCGTGAATTGCAAATTTTACTCAAACATCTGTAACTCCTTCATGCTTAACTCAAATCTGATGATCTTTCACACGTTGCTTCTAGACATGATTCTGAGGTAGCATGCATTTGCTGTTGCATGAAATATTATAGGGGGCGCTGTTATAGCTAACAATGTCTTTTGGCTAATATCTCAGGATCTACAAGGCCAATTAAGTTGACATTTGGCATGCTGGTTCTGTCAGCAAGCCTACATATGGAAAATTGAGGACGACTCAATATGGGCACGTTTAACGATGTCAACAGCCAATCAAAGTTCAGTTTTTTTTCATAATTTTTTTGACAGGCTTAACAATGCCCAATCATCATGGCATTTGCATGGTATGTTCATGGACACACTTTGTATTTGCAGAAAAATTTTCGTGTTGATAGCCACAAGGGGGCGCAATTTATTTTTTAAACATGAAATATGGAATATCTCAGTGAAAATTTGACTTATCGACATGTTAATAATTTCATAATACACTCTACCTAGTGTCTAACAATATTGCAATTGCAACTATTTAGAAAAAAAGTATAGATTTTCTTCAATTGTCAGGTATGTGATTATGGAATTTATCGTACTAGTCCGTGAGTTTTGGTCCTATCAACACACAATTGGTCTCATTGCAAAGTGTCTTGCCTGTAGGTACATAATTATTAAAAAAATGTTTAGATTTGGACACGCTGTTGCTACAATATGTCAACAAACACAAGTGGGCGGAGCCCGATGCACTCTTTTAGCTATAACTCATTCAAACTTCACCCAAATCAAACCAAAATGGGTACACATGTGCAAGATCTTCCTCTGAAGAAGTGTTTCAAATATGATCAAAATGCACATACAGAGGGCGCTAGAATTGGAAAAAATACTTAAAAAAAGGTTTTTATTTGTTATAGCGCCACCTATGGATGCAGTACCAACAAAATGTATTGATCTGTTCTGAAGCACATATGAAAGAAGCTTGTGTTTTTTCATAACATTTGGCAAAAGCATTTTTGACTTACAGCTGTTTATGTGTCATATTTAGAATGCAAGTTACCCACCAGTGCTAAGCAGAGCCTGGATGTCACGCAGTAATGAAATTTAAACTTTTTTTGATAATTATTAAACTTCAGGTTCTTGTGATTCTGCTGATACCACATATGTCCATATTAAGTCATTAAGCACAGACTAGTTCGCGGTCAAACATATGTGAGTTATTCTCAGCAATGTATTCAAAGGCATTATTGAAGAGTCCCCCTTCCCCCCTTCTCTTTCTGACATGCTCTCTGCCTCTTATCTCTCTCTCTCTCTCTCTCTCTCAGATTCAAATAGCTTTACTAAGAGACAACAGTAGTAAATAATAAAAATAATAATTAAATGATATATTTTTCCAACATTTACAAATTTATATAACATATGAATATATATACACACAAGCTGTATATGTGTACCTGTATAGCATATACATACATACTTATTGGGCATATGTTGTAAGTAGTGATGCATGGGTTATACTGATGTCGGTGCTACCCACTGTCTCTCAGGCAGTGACAGACTGATACACACTGTGCAGTTAAGAGGGCTGAGAGCCCATCATCCAGGGATTATCTTGTCTTATCTTATTATTAACAAAATGTAATGATTTGTTTTGGAGCACCTATGAAAGAAGCTTGTGACGTTTCATAACATTTGACAAAAGCATTTTTGAGTTACAGCTGTTCATGTATGATATTTTTAAGTCAAGTCACAGAACTCTTTTAGTAGCATCTGGATGCCATGCAGTAATGGAATTCCACATTTTTGTTAATAATCCTTAAGGTTCAGGTTCTTGTGATTCTGCTGATACCAAATATGTGCATATCAGGTCATAATTCAGATTGTAGTTCATGTTCAAATGTATGTGGGTAAAGCTCCAACAGCACTGCTTGGTTTGATCCACAAGGTCCAGTACAACACACCACCACCAGATGGCAGTGTTGCACTGTGAATAATCCACCACCCATCTCATAATGCTTAGCAATGGTGCTTGAGCCTCACAGACAGATCAAAATCAGAAATTTTGGATGTCTTAAGTCAGCAGAGAGTATGCAATGTTGTGTATGATCTCAAAGTGGCAAACGTAAGCAAATGTATTGCCTACAAAGCGAGGAAGCCGTAAATCGCCGCTTGCGGCTATATTTATTATTATTCTTTTTCTTTTTCTGCCATAAAACGAATCGCACAGCCCAAACCGTAAGGCCTAGACACTTGAGACTTGGTCAATAGGTAGTAGTCGGTCTCGCTACTCAGGCGCAAAATATCAGCCCAATTGGCCTCAAGGGGGCGCTACAGCAAAGGAAAACGCTTTCATTAAAAGATTTTCCACCCCGTGTGGCGTAGAGACGAAATCTTTTTTTTCCCTGATTCCTTGGGTCCTGCCGAATCAAAAAGGTACATACAACCACTAAGCTCCGCCTACTTAGATTTTTTGCTATTTTGCATAATTTGCAAAACCTACTTTTGTGTACTCCTCCGTGGATTTTTGTCCAATTTTCTTGAGCTTGGTGTCAAAATGTTTGCAGGAGCCTGTAGTTTAATAATTATCAAAAAAACGTTGAAATTTCGATTCAAGATGGCCGCCATATGCAAATGAACCTCTTCGGCTTATTTTATGTTTTACTTAAAAATCTATAACAAACTCATGGTTTACTCAAATGTGTTTACATTTCATATTCTACTTTCAGACATGATTCTGAGGTAGCTTGTCAAAGGAGAAGCCAATATTCATATAGGGGGCGCTGTAAATGCTTCAAGTTTATATCTCAGCATCCGTAAGGCGGATCGGACCGCCGCTTGGCATGCTGCTTCTATGGGCAAGGCTGTAGAGAGAAAATTAAGGACAACTCGATTCGAGCAAAATTGTGATTGTCATCGACCAATCAGCTGTCATCAGCTGTTTGACAACCTTAACAAGGTCCAATCATCATGGGATTTGACTGGTATGTCCCTGGTAGGCCTCCCTAAGAGCAGAAAAATTGTCATAACGATAGCCACTAGGGGGCGCTATGTCAAGAAAATATTATATATCTCTGTGAAAATTAAGCATATTGACACACAGTTTGCTTCTTTTTATACTCTGCAGAGGGCCTAACAACTTTGTAATTGCAAGTGTTGTCAAAAAATGCTTTGCTTTTTCTCAGCTTCCAAATGTTCAAAATTGAACCTTTTCGAACTAGTCCGTGGAATTTTGCGATATTCCCAAACAGTTGACCTTGTTGGAATCTGCAGAGTCTGTAGGTAAATAATTATCAAAAAAAGTTCAACATTTGGACAAACTTTTGTTGTAATAAAACAATTAATTGAAGTGTGGGGAGCTTTAAACATTCTTTTAGCTATAACTCAAACAAATTAAGTCCAATCAAGACCAAACGTGACAGAAGTATGTATGGTCTTGTCCTGAAGACGTATGTACAATATGATCAAAATTTACCAAAAGGGGGCGCTACAATTGGACAAAAACTGATTAAATGGGCTTTTTTATGTTATAGCGCCATCTAGGAACGCAGTGGCACCCCAACTTAATTATGACATCTGGTCCTCAGTCTGATCAAGTATGTGACGTTTTAAAATTTTTGGGGAAAGCATTTTTGAGTTATAGGTGTATATTAGTGTACACATATAGCTTATATTTGACTTGAGGAATCTGTGTTATTGGGAGTGGCCTGTAAGCTACATAGTAATAAAAGTGCAACAATTTTTTGTTAAAGTTCAGATCCTTAGGATTCAGCTGATACCGTACATGCCCATGTTAGGTAAATATCCACATAGGAGTACATGCTTAAATCTTTCTGTATGTGCTTTCATGGCTGATCTAAAAATCTGGGAAAGTAGTCATTTCTCACCAGCAGATGGCAGTCTAAGACTATACATTGTGCTGTTGAACTACAGTGGCTCTGAGACATTATGCAAAATGCAATGTGGAGCAAAGACCATAAGGCCCAGAAACACCTCCCTTGGCAGCAAGGTCCAGCAGGTGTAAAATGACTCAGCCAAGGAAAATGACATTCTTTGGCCAGATGGTGGCGCTATAGCAAAGGGAAAAGCATTGAGGTCTATATCTCCTACACCGTAAGGCCTAGAGATGAAATCTTTTTGTCCCTTATTCCTTGGCTTAAGACAAACTAATTTGCTGTTGGATCATAAAGCTCAGCCCACTTAGATTTTGAGCTAATTTGCATAATTTGCAAAACATACTTTTGTCAATAAGTCTATGAATTTTTCACCAAGTCCCTTGAGCTTGGTGCCAAAACGTTCACATGAGTCTGACCCTAGGTAATTATAGAATTAATTGACATTTTGATTCATGATGGCAAATGAACCTCTTCAGCTTATCACAGGTTTTACTTGAACATCTCTAACTCCATACTTTGCTCAAATGGGTTCAAATTTAAGATTCTACTTATAGAAATGCTTTTAAAGGTAGCATGGCAGCGATGTAGGCCTATTGCTTCCAAACAGGCCTGTTAAGCGAGAACCCCGTTAATTGCCGCTTGCGGCTATATTTATTATTATTCTTTTTCTTTTTCTGCCATAAAACGAATCGCACAGCCCAAACCGTAAGGCCTAGAGACTTGAGACTTGGTCAATAGGTAGTAGTCGGTCTCGCTACTCAGGCGCAAAATATCAGCTTGATTGGCCTCAAGGGGGCGCTACAGCGAAGGAAAACGCTTTCATTAAAAGATTTTCCACCCCGTGTGGCGTAGAGACGAAATCTTTTTTTTCCCTGATTCCTTGGGTCCTGCCGAATCAAAAAGGTACATACAACCACTAAGCTCCGCCTACTTAGATTTTTTGCTATTTTGCATAATTTGCAAAACCTACTTTTGTGTACTCCTCCGTGGATTTTTGTCCAATTTTCTTGAGCTTGGTGTCAAAATGTTCGCAGGAGCCTGTAGTTTAATAATTATCAAAAAAACGTTGAAATTTCGATTCAAGATGGCCGCCATATGCAAATGAACCTCTTCGGCTTATTTTATGTTTTACTTAAAAATCTATAACAAACTCATGGTTTACTCAAATGTGTTTACATTTCATATTCTACTTTCAGACATGATTCTGAGGTAGCTTGTCAAAGGAGAAGCCAATATTCATATAGGGGGCACTGTAAATGCTTCAAGTTTATATCTCAGAATCCGTAAGGCGGATCGGACCGCCGCTTGGCATGCTGCTTCTATGGGCAAGGCTGTAGAGGGAAAATTAAGGACAACTCGATTCGAGCAAAATTGTGATTGTCATCGACCAATCAGCTGTCATCAGCTGTTTGACAACCTTAACAAGGTCCAATCATCATGGGATTTGACTGGTATGTCCCTGGTAGGCCTCCCTAAGAGCAGAAAAATTGTCATAACGATAGCCACTAGGGGGCGCTATGTCAAGAAAATATTATATATCTCTGTGAAAATTAAGCATATTGACACACAGTTTGCTTCTTTTTATACTCTGCAGAGGGCCTAACAACTTTGTAATTGCAAGTGTTGTCAAAAAATGCTTTGCTTTTTCTCAGCTTCCAAATGTTCAAAATTGAACCTTTTCGAACTAGTCCGTGGAATTTTGCGATATTCCCAAACAGTTGACCTTGTTGGAATCTGCAGAGTCTGTAGGTAAATAATTATCAAAAAAAGTTCAACATTTGGACAAACTTTTGTTGTAATAAAACAATTAATTGAAGTGTGGGGAGCTTTAAACATTCTTTTAGCTATAACTCAAACAAATTAAGTCCAATCAAGACCAAACGTGACAGAAGTATGTATGGTCTTGTCCTGAAGACGTATGTACAATATGATCAAAATTTACCAAAAGGGGGCGCTACAATTGGACAAAAACTGATTAAATGGGCTTTTTTATGTTATAGCGCCATCTAGGAACGCAGTGGCACCCCAACTTAATTATGACATCTGGTCCTCAGTCTGATCAAGTATGTGACGTTTTAAAATTTTTGGGGAAAGCATTTTTGAGTTATAGGTGTATATTAGTGTACACATATAGCTTATATTTGACTTGAGGAATACATGCTAGATCTGTGTTATTGGGAGTGGCCTGTAAGCTTCATAGTAATAAAAGTGCAACAATTTTTTGTTAAAGTTCAGATCCTTAGGATTCAGCTGATACCGTACATGCCCATGTTAGGTAAATATCCACATAGGAGTACATGCTTAAATCTTTCTGTATGTGCTTTCATGGCTGATCTAAAAATCTGGGAAAGTAGTCATTTCTCACCAGCAGATGGCAGTCTAAGACTATACATTGTGCTGTTGAACTACAGTGGCTCTGAGACATTATGCAAAATGCAATGTGGAGCAAAGACCATAAGGCCCAGAAACACCTCCCTTGGCAGCAAGGTCCAGCAGGTGTAAAATGACTCAGCCAAGGAAAATGACATTCTTTGGCCAGATGGTGGCGCTATAGCAAAGGGAAAAGCATTGAGGTCTATATCTCCTACACCGTAAGGCCTAGAGATGAAATCTTTTTGTCCCTTATTCCTTGGCTTAAGACAAACTAATTTGCTGTTGGATCATAAAGCTCAGCCCACTTAGATTTTGAGCTAATTTGCATAATTTGCAAAACATACTTTTGTCAATAAGTCTATGAATTTTTCACCAAGTCCCTTGAGCTTGGTGCCAAAACGTTCACATGAGTCTGACCCTAGGTAATTATAGAATTAATTGACATTTTGATTCATGATGGCAAATGAACCTCTTCAGCTTATCACAGGTTTTACTTGAACATCTCTAACTCCATACTTTGCTCAAATGGGTTCAAATTTAAGATTCTACTTATAGAAATGCTTTTAAAGGTAGCATGGCAGCGATGTAGGCCTATTGCTTCCAAACAGGCCTGTTAAGCGAGAACCCCGTTAATTGCCGCTTGCGGCTATATTTATTATTATTCTTTTTCTTTTTCTGCCATAAAACGAATCGCACAGCCCAAACCGTAAGGCCTAGAGACTTGAGACTTGGTCAATAGGTAGTAGTCGGTCTCGCTACTCAGGCGCAAAATATCAGCTTGATTGGCCTCAAGGGGGCGCTACAGCGAAGGAAAACGCTTTCATTAAAAGATTTTCCACCCCGTGTGGCGTAGAGACGAAATCTTTTTTTTCCCTGATTCCTTGGGTCCTGCCGAATCAAAAAGGTACATACAACCACTAAGCTCCGCCTACTTAGATTTTTTGCTATTTTGCATAATTTGCAAAACCTACTTTTGTGTACTCCTCCGTGGATTTTTGTCCAATTTTCTTGAGCTTGGTGTCAAAATGTTCGCAGGAGCCTGTAGTTTAATAATTATCAAAAAAAACGTTGAAATTTCGATTCAAGATGGCCGCCATATGCAAATGAACCTCTTCGGCTTATTTTATGTTTTACTTAAAAATCTATAACAAACTCATGGTTTACTCAAATGTGTTTACATTTCATATTCTACTTTCAGACATGATTCTGAGGTAGCTTGTCAAAGGAGAAGCCAATATTCATATAGGGGGTGCTGTAAATGCTTCAAGTTTATATCTCAGCATCCATAAGGCAGAACGGACCGCCGCTTGGCATGCTGCTTCTATGGGCAAGGCTGTAGAGGGAAAATTAAGGACAACTCGATTCGAGCAAAATTGTGATTGTCATCGACCAATCAGCTGTCATCAGCTGTTTGACAACCTTAACAAGGTCCAATCATCATGGGATTTGACTGGTATGTCCCTGGGAGGCCTCCCTAAGAGCAGAAAAATTGTCATAACGATAGCCACTAGGGGGCGCTATATCAAGAAAATATTATATATCTCTGTGAAAATTAAGCATATTGACAAGCAGTTTGCTTCTTTTTATACTCTGCAGAGGGCCTAACAACTTTGTAATTGCAAGTGTTGTCAAAAAATGCTTTGCTTTTTCTCAGTTTCCAAATGTTCAAAATTGAAGCTTTTCGAACTAGTCCGTGGAATTTTGCGATATTCACAAACAGTTGACCTTGTTGGAATCTGCAGAGTCTGTAGGTAAATAATTATCAAAAAAAGTTCAACATTTGGACAAACTTTTGTTGTAATAAAACAATTAATTGAAGTGTGGGGAGCTTTAAACATTCTTTTAGCTATAACTCAAACAAATTAAGTCCAATCAAGACCAAACGTGACAGAAGTATGTATGGTCTTGTCCTGAAGACGTATGTACAATATGATCAAAATTTACCAAAAGGGGGCGCTACAATTGGACAAAAACTGATTAAATGGGCTTTTTTATGTTATAGCGCCATCTAGGAACGCAGTGGCACCCCAACTTAATTATGACATCTGGTCCTCAGTCTGATCAAGTATGTGACGTTTTAAAATTTTTGGGGAAAGCATTTTTGAGTTATAGGTGTATATTAGTGTACACATATAGCTTATATTTGACTTGAGGAATACATGCTAGATCTGTGTTATTGGGAGTGGCCTGTAAGCTTCATAGTAATAAAAGTGCAACAATTTTTTGTTAAAGTTCAGATCCTTAGGATTCAGCTGATACCGTACATGCCCATGTTAGGTAAATATCCACATAGGAGTACATGCTTAAATCTTTCTGTATGTGCTTTCATGGCTGATCTAAAAATATGGGAAAGTAGTCATTTCTCACCAGCAGATGGCAGTCTAAGACTATACATTGTGCTGTTGAACTACAGTGGCTCTGAGACATTATGCAAAATGCAATGTGGAGCAAAGACCATAAGGCCCAGAAACACCTCCCTTGGCAGCAAGGTCCAGCAGGTGTAAAATGACTCAGCCAAGGAAAATGACATTCTTTGGCCAGATGGTGGCGCTATAGCAAAGGGAAAAGCATTGAGGTCTATATCTCCTACACCGTAAGGCCTAGAGATGAAATCTTTTTGTCCCTTATTCCTTGGCTTAAGACAAACTAATTTGCTGTTGGATCATAAAGCTCAGCCCACTTAGATTTTGAGCTAATTTGCATAATTTGCAAAACATACTTTTGTCAATAAGTCTATGAATTTTTCACCAAGTCCCTTGAGCTTGGTGCCAAAACGTTCACATGAGTCTGACCCTAGGTAATTATAGAATTAATTGACATTTTGATTCATGATGGCAAATGAACCTCTTCAGCTTATCACAGGTTTTACTTGAACATCTCTAACTCCATACTTTGCTCAAATGGGTTCAAATTTAAGATTCTACTTATAGAAATGCTTTTAAAGGTAGCATGGCAGCGATGTAGGCCTATTGCTTCCAAACAGGCCTGTTAAGCGAGAACCCCGTTAATTGCCGCTTGCGGCTATATTTATTATTATTCTTTTTCTTTTTCTGCCATAAAACGAATCGCACAGCCCAAACCGTAAGGCCTAGAGACTTGAGACTTGGTCAATAGGTAGTAGTCGGTCTCGCTACTCAGGCGCAAAATATCAGCTTGATTGGCCTCAAGGGGGCGCTACAGCGAAGGAAAACGCTTTCATTAAAAGATTTTCCACCCCGTGTGGCGTAGAGACGAAATCTTTTTTTTCCCTGATTCCTTGGGTCCTGCCGAATCAAAAAGGTACATACAACCACTAAGCTCCGCCTACTTAGATTTTTTGCTATTTTGCATAATTTGCAAAACCTACTTTTGTGTACTCCTCCGTGGATTTTTGTCCAATTTTCTTGAGCTTGGTGTCAAAATGTTCGCAGGAGCCTGTAGTTTAATAATTATCAAAAAAAACGTTGAAATTTCGATTCAAGATGGCCGCCATATGCAAATGAACCTCTTCGGCTTATTTTATGTTTTACTTAAAAATCTATAACAAACTCATGGTTTACTCAAATGTGTTTACATTTCATATTCTACTTTCAGACATGATTCTGAGGTAGCTTGTCAAAGGAGAAGCCAATATTCATATAGGGGGTGCTGTAAATGCTTCAAGTTTATATCTCAGCATCCATAAGGCAGAACGGACCGCCGCTTGGCATGCTGCTTCTATGGGCAAGGCTGTAGAGGGAAAATTAAGGACAACTCGATTCGAGCAAAATTGTGATTGTCATCGACCAATCAGCTGTCATCAGCTGTTTGACAACCTTAACAAGGTCCAATCATCATGGGATTTGACTGGTATGTCCCTGGGAGGCCTCCCTAAGAGCAGAAAAATTGTCATAACGATAGCCACTAGGGGGCGCTATATCAAGAAAATATTATATATCTCTGTGAAAATTAAGCATATTGACAAGCAGTTTGCTTCTTTTTATACTCTGCAGAGGGCCTAACAACTTTGTAATTGCAAGTGTTGTCAAAAAATGCTTTGCTTTTTCTCAGTTTCCAAATGTTCAAAATTGAAGCTTTTCGAACTAGTCCGTGGAATTTTGCGATATTCACAAACAGTTGACCTTGTTGGAATCTGCAGAGTCTGTAGGTAAATAATTATCAAAAAAAGTTCAACATTTGGACAAACTTTTGTTGTAATAAAACAATTAATTGAAGTGTGGGGAGCTTTAAACATTCTTTTAGCTATAACTCAAACAAATTAAGTCCAATCAAGACCAAACGTGACAGAAGTATGTATGGTCTTGTCCTGAAGACGTATGTACAATATGATCAAAATTTACCAAAAGGGGGCGCTACAATTGGACAAAAACTGATTAAATGGGCTTTTTTATGTTATAGCGCCATCTAGGAACGCAGTGGCACCCCAACTTAATTATGACATCTGGTCCTCAGTCTGATCAAGTATGTGACGTTTTAAAATTTTTGGGGAAAGCATTTTTGAGTTATAGGTGTATATTAGTGTACACATATAGCTTATATTTGACTTGAGGAATACATGCTAGATCTGTGTTATTGGGAGTGGCCTGTAAGCTTCATAGTAATAAAAGTGCAACAATTTTTTGTTAAAGTTCAGATCCTTAGGATTCAGCTGATACCGTACATGCCCATGTTAGGTAAATATCCACATAGGAGTACATGCTTAAATCTTTCTGTATGTGCTTTCATGGCTGATCTAAAAATATGGGAAAGTAGTCATTTCTCACCAGCAGATGGCAGTCTAAGACTATACATTGTGCTGTTGAACTACAGTGGCTCTGAGACATTATGCAAAATGCAATGTGGAGCAAAGACCATAAGGCCCAGAAACACCTCCCTTGGCAGCAAGGTCCAGCAGGTGTAAAATGACTCAGCCAAGGAAAATGACATTCTTTGGCCAGATGGTGGCGCTATAGCAAAGGGAAAAGCATTGAGGTCTATATCTCCTACACCGTAAGGCCTAGAGATGAAATCTTTTTGTCCCTTATTCCTTGGCTTAAGACAAACTAATTTGCCGTTGGATCATAAAGCTCAGCCCACTTAGATTTTGAGCTAATTTGCATAATTTGCAAAACATACTTTTGTCAATAAGTCTATGAATTTTTCACCAAGTCCCTTGAGCTTGGTGCCAAAACGTTCACATGAGTCTGACCCTAGGTAATTATAGAATTAATTGACATTTTGATTCATGATGGCAAATGAACCTCTTCAGCTTATCACAGGTTTTACTTGAACATCTCTAACTCCATACTTTGCTCAAATGGGTTCAAATTTAAGATTCTACTTATAGAAATGCTTTTAAAGGTAGCATGGCAGCGATGTAGGCCTATTGCTTCCAAACAGGCCTGTTAAGCGAGAACCCCGTTAATTGCCGCTTGCGGCTATATTTAGGCTTCTGAGCACGAAGTGCAAAGAAGCCTTTTGTTTTTGTTCTGATTTTTATTATTATTATTATTATTAGGGGTTCGAGCACGAAGTGCTTGAAACCCTATTGTGTTTGTTCTGATTTTAATTTGTTATTATTAGGCTTCCGAGCACAACGTGCAAAGGAAGCCTATTGTTTTTGTTCTGATTTTTATTATTATTATTATTCCGAACAAAAATTCTGCCTTAAAACGGATCGCACAGCCCAAACCGTAAGGCCTACAGACTTGGTACTTGGTCAAAAGATAGTAAACCCTCCCGCTACTCAGGCGCAAAATATCAGCCTGATTGGCCTCAAGGGGGCGCTACAGCGACAGAAAACGCTTTCATTAAAGGATTTTCCACGCCGTTTTGAGTAGAGACGAAATTTTTTTTTCTTCATGATCCTTGGGTCCCGATGAATCAAAAAGGTACATAGAACCACTAAGCTCCGCCCACTTAGATTTTTTGCTAATTAGCATAATTTGCAAAATCTATTTTCGCGAACTAGTCCCTGGATTTTTGTCTGATCCCCATGACCTTGGTGTCAAAACGTTCACAGGAGTGAGCTGGTCAATAATTATTACAAACATCCTGACATTTCAAAACAAGATGGCCGACATATGCAAATGAATGTGTACCGTGAATTGCAAATTTTACTCAAACATCTGTAACTCCTTCATGCTTAACTCAAATCTGATGATCTTTCACACGTTGCTTCTAGACATGATTATGAGGTAGCATGCATTTGCTGTTGCATGAAATATTATAGGGGGCGCTGTTATAGCTAACAATGTCTTTTGGCTAATATCTCAGGATCTACAAGGCCAATTAAGTTGACATTTGGCATGCTGGTTCTGTCAGCAAGCCTACATATGGGAAATTGAGGACGACTCAATATGGGCACGTTTAACGATGTCAACAGCCAATCAAAGTTCAGTTTTTTATCATAATTTTTTTGACAGGCTTAACAATGCCCAATCATCATGGCATTTGCATGGTATGTTCATGGACACACTTTGTATTTGCAGAAAAATTTTCGTGTTGATAGCCACAAGGGGGCGCAATTTATTTTTTAAACATGAAATATGAAATATCTCAGTGAAAATTTAATCTATCGACATGTTAATAGTTTCATAAGACACCCTACCTAGTGTCTAACAATATTGCAATTGCAACTATTTAGAAAAAAATTATAGATTTTCTTCAATTGTCAGGTATGTGATTATGGAATTTATCGTACTAGTCCGTGAGTTTTGGTCCTATCAACACACAATTGGTCTCATTGCAAAGTGTATTGCCTGTAGGTATACAATTATTAAAAAAATGTTTAGATTTGGACACGCTGTTGCTGCAGTACGTCAACAAACATGAGTGGGCGGAGCTCGATGCACTCTTTTAGCTATAACTCATTCAAACTTTACCCAAATCAAACCAAAATGGGTACACATGTGCAAGGTATTACTCTGAAGAAGTGTATCAATTATGATCAAAATGCACGTACAGGGGGCGCTACAATTGGAAAAAATGCTTAAAAATATGTTTTTAATTTGTTATAGCGCCACCTAAGGATGCAGTACCAACAAAACGTATTGATCTGTTCTGAAGCACATATGAAAGAAGCTTGTGTTTTTTCATAACATTTGGCAAAAGCATTTTTGACTTACAGCTGTTTATGTGTCATGTTTAGAATGCAAGTTACACACCAGTGCTAAGCAGAGCCTGGATGCCACGCAGTAAAGAAATTTCAACTTTTTTTTGATAATTATTAAACTTCAGGTTCTTGTGATTCTGCTGATACCACATATGTCCATATTAAGTCATTAAGCACAGACTAGTTCGCAGTCAAACATATGTGAGTTATTCTCAGCAATGTATTCAAAGGCATTATTGAAGAGTCACCCTTCCCCCTTCCATCCTATTCCTTCTGACATGCTCTCTGCCTCTTATCTCTCTCTCTCTTTCTCTCTCTCTCTCTCTCTCTCTCTCTCTCTCTCAGATTCAAATAGCTTTACTAAGAGACAACAGTAGTAAATAATGAAAATAATAATTAAAATAAATATTTTTCCAACATTTCCAAATTGATATAACATATGAATATATATATATATATATATATATATATATATATATATATATATATATATATATATACATACACACAAGCTGTGTATGTGTACCTGTATAGCATATACATACATACTTATTGGGCATATGTTGTAAGTAGTGATGCATGGTGTATACTGAAGTCGGTGCTACCAACTGTCTCTCAGGCAGTGACAGACTGATACACACTGTGCAGTGAAGAGGGCTGAGAGCCCATCATCCAAGGATTATCTTGTCTTATCTTATTTTTAACAAAATGTAATGATTTGTTTTGGCGCACATATGAAAGAAGCTTGTGACGTTTCATAACATTTGACAAAAGCATTTTTGAGTTACTGCTGTTCATGTATGATATTTTTAAGGCAAGTCACAGAACTCTTTTAGTAGCATCTGGATGCCATGCAGTAATGGAATTCCACATTTTTGTTAATAATCCTTAAGGTTCAGGTTCTTGTGATTCTGCTGATACCAAATATGTGCATATCAGGTCATAATTCAGATTGTAGTTCATGTTCAAATGTATGTGGTTAAAGCTCCAACAGCACTGCTTGGTTTGATCCATAAGGTCCAGTACAAAACACCACCACCAGATGGCAGTGTTACACTGTGAATAATCCACCACCCATCTATGGGAAATATGCTATGTCAGCTGTGACTATGCAATGTTGTGTATGATCTCGAAGTGGCAAAAGTAAGCAAGTTTATTGCCTGCAAAGCGAAGAAGCCGTAAATCGCCGCTTGCGGCTATATTTATTATTATTTTTCTCGGCTAAAACGCAACGTGGAGCATAAACCGTAAGGCCTAGAAACACCACACTTGGCAGACTAATAGGGAACTGACTCAGCCAATAAAAATTACACTCCTTGGCCTCATGGTGGCGCTATAGCAAAGCCAAACGCGTTTAGGTCCATATCTCCTAAACAGTGGGGTGTAGAAACAAAATTATTTTTTTCTCTGATTCCTTGATCCTTGATGTATCAAAAACGGATTAATCAAATTTTTGCTCCGCCCACTAGAAATTAGTGATAAAATTCATAATTTGCAAAATCTACTTTTGCAAACTAGTCCGGGGATTTTAGTCCATTTCCCTTAAGCATGGTGCCAAAATGTTCACAGGAGTTAGGAGGTCAATAATTATCCAAAAAATGTTAGAATTTCGATTCAAGATGGCCGCCATATGCAAATGAACCTCTTCGGCGTTTCGTATGTTTTACTTAAAAATTCATAACAATTTCATACTTTACTCAAATGTGTTAAAATTTCATATTCCATTTCCTGATATAATTTTGAGGTAGCATGTCAAAGGAGGAGCCAATATACCTATAGGGGGCGCTGTAAATGCTACAAGTTTATATCTCAGCATCCGCAAGGCTGCTTGAACCGTCCTTTGGCATGCTGCTTCTATGGGCAAAGCTATAAGTGGAAAATTAAGGACAACGCGATTCGGGCAAAATTGTGATCGTCATCGGCCAATTAGTATTCAACAGCTGTTTGACTACCTTAACAAGGTCCAATCATCATGAGACTTGACTGGTATGTTCCTGGGGGCACTTCCTAAGTGCATAAAAAATTACGTAATGATCGCCACTAGGTGGCGCTATATCAAGAAAATGTGATATATCTAAGCAAAATTTAAGCGTATCGACACGCAGTTTGCAGTTTTGTATACTCTGCAGAGGGCCTAACAACTTTGTAATTGCAAGTGTTGTGAAAAAATGCATCGTTTTTTCCTCAATAACCAGTTGTTCAAAATTGAACTTTTTCTAACTAGTCAGTGGAATTTGGCTCTATTCCAAAACAATTGACTTTGTTGGAATCTGCAGAGTCTGTAGGTAAATAATTATCCAAAAAAGTTCAACATTTGGACACACTGTTGAAACAATAAATCAATTAGTCGAAGCGTGCTGAGTTTTTACATTCTTTCAGCTGTAACCCAAACAAATGAAGCCCAATCAAGACTACAATTTACATACATATGTAGAGTCTTACCCTGAAGGAGCCTGTAAAATATGATACAAATCCATCAAAAGGGAGAGCTACAATTAGACAATTACATGTTATGTGCAGTTTCTGTGTTCATGCTGGATTTCTGTAATTTGGAGGGGCCTGTAAGCCACATAGTGATGAAAGTTCCACATTTTATTATCAATAATTAAAGTTCAGGTCCTTAGGATTCCTCTGATACCATATATGTCCATGTGAGTGAAATATTCAAAGTGCAGTAGGCTATTAAAAAGTCTAAATGTGAATGACTTTCAGCAGCCCTTGAGGACAATAGTAAATACTTTCACCAGCAGGTGGCACTCTAAGACCATATATTGCTTTTATCATCTACATTGTTGAGACCCGGGCGGCACGGTGGCGCAACAGGTAGTGGCGCAGTCACACAGCTCCAGGGGCCTGGAGGTTGTGGATTTGATTCCCGCTCCGGGTGACTGTCTGTGAGTAGTTGGTGTGTTCTCCCTGTGTTCAAAGTGCAGTAGGCTATTAAAAAGTCTAAATGTGAATGACTTTCAGCAGCCCTTGAGGACAATAGTAAATACTTTCACCAGCAGGTGGCACTCTAAGACCATATATTGCTTTTTTCATCTACATTATTGAGATCCTATTTATCTGCACAAGTGAAAAGTCATAACATATGAACATAAATATTTATCATAATTGAAAACAGTGCTCATCAGTCATGCCATGTTTTTGCTATACATTACAACAACATCTATAACAATACCTTACACCCAATTTTCACTTGTTTGGCCAAACAGACCCATGCTTCTTAAGGCCTCATTGTTGGCTCATAGAGCCATTTTTGCCATTGGGCCCATTCATGCTAGGGCCATGCCATTGCCGCTTGCGGCTTTATTTTACGAAATTATTTTCTGGACATTTTGGCAGTCATCTTGTGTGGAAATGCATTCAATAAAAAGCTAGAGCATAATAAGACTCTTAAACGGACCCATTTAAGGATGGAACTAAATGTTTGAATACGAAATCAGCTAATGTGTCACATATCACTGTTATGGAAATTTTTTATTACTCTATGTGAAACCAGGAAGGAAAATCGAAAGGTCTATTCTCAAAGAATTCTTTGGGGAGACCAGAGGAATAAGACACACAGTCAAAGATTCTCTCTAATCTCACAAGTTTATTGAACAAATCAAGTCATACATATAGGGCCCCAGTCACGTACACCAGCAACGTTTTAACCCAAACATTCCCTTATTGGTGGAAAAATGGTGAGAATGTCCTTCAGACATTTAGACAACACATAACAGCTCAGACCTGTAATTTTCCACAGGTCACCGTAACCACAACTTCAAGCACTAAGGCCTACTATATGACTAAGAATTAACTAAGATTAATTAAAACCCCATATCATTAGTTATTATAAAACATTACTCATTAGTGTTAATCTGCCTTTTTCCATTACAATCACATACATTTTTTGTCTAATTTAATTCATTAATATATTTAAGATAAAAAGTAATAGACTATCTTTTACTTTTTCCTAAATTTTCTCAACTGAAATGTAATTAAAAACTGCTGTTAGGAGAAATAACACATTTTGCACTGGGCAGCCCATTTTGCATACTGTTGTCAAGGTTACAGAGTTTTGACGTTAGAGGAACCAGTTCTATCCGGATGGAGCAAGTTTTGTCCAGTTCTTTCTAGACGGGACCCTCTAAAGGCAAGGTAAGTGAGTGAGGAATAAAATAATGTTGTGGATGTTATTACCTGTTTTATGAGATTTTTGCTAGGTTTGTAGATAATTTTATAAATACATCCTATGGATTTAGTACATTTTAGCTATCTAATTGATTTTGGTTTCAGAGAGCAAACATAAGTTAGTAGAATGTATACACTCCCAGCTAGCAAGGTAGATCTGGGCCGATTCTGGCTCAGGCTTGGCACTGTCGGCTGGCTGCCGTCTCTGCGTGAATGCGGTACCCTGTATCTGGCCAAAGTCCGGCTGCACGTTGGCACTGTCGGCTAGCTGAGGCTCGGCGTGAATGCGGCACGCTGCATCTGGCCCATTTGCAGCTGCACATTGGCACTGTCGGCTGGCGAGGCGATTGCCATTGCAGTTAGCACACTACACTGATCAGAGCGTTTTATTAAATACTGCTTATTAATCTTATGTGGCCCACATCTCATCATAGTAAATACTGGTAACTGTCTGGAAAACGATGTAATAAATGTTAAATAAAATAATCATTATTTTAACTTGTTAAATGCCATACAGTTATAGGTAAGCTCTGTTCATATTGTAATATTTTAGAATATTGATGTAATGACTGGGACACAAACGACAGAAATGATTATGATAAATAGGGTTAATAAGGAGACGGTGCCGTGCGGAAGGGAGGAAATTGTTATTTAAGTTTTTGAAGACGACAGCTTTAAAATGAGTGAACTCTGAATGAGAAAACGGAAGGTGGCAGAAGCGAACCGCTGTAAAAACACAGAAGACGACGACGACGATTCGCGTTCTTTTATGTGACCACGGCGCGCGAGCAGCTCTCACCGGCCTCAGGAACAGCTTCATCCCGTAAGTATTTCAATTTAACCTTATATTTTCGGATACATACGGATTTTGGTATCGCCCAAATGTAGTTAACATCGTTAATGTTACATATGTTATTTTATAAACTGCTATACTTTACATACCTAATATTGAACCGTTTTTTTTAAGCTTAACTTTATAGCTAACCGGTTTAGCTAGCTCTTTTTTTCCCTCTGACATAGAAAACATTGAAATTACATGACAATCGCTCATACATGAGTTATTTTAATTTGAGTAATTATGTGGTTTGATGGTGTATTTTTCAAGACAATGTGAGCATTTGTGTGGGTTTTTGTGTCACACAGAACCGCATACCTCAGTATAAAAAATAAAATAAGAAATAAAACTGCTTAAACACATTAAGGTACAAGCTAAGTAGGTTAAAATACATTCTCAATCTCAGGGCTGGTTTTTGGTGTTATGTAATGTTTTAAATATATAATTCCACATACACTAATCCTTTATTAGGCAGTAGCAGTGATTTTGGGCTAGTGATTAATGCACTGTAAAAAATCTTCAAATTTATTTGATTATACTTGAAATAGTGTGTTGGGAATAGAACTCAATTGTGTGATAGTTCATCTAACTCAAAATGTATTGTTCTGATCAACCTGTAGGCACAACATAAAAAAATGTGTTGAGAAAATTTGTTTGGAAAAGTTACTGATCAAGATAAACCTGCGCATGCTCTGTTCTAGTCATGTGCATGCTTAGTGGAAGGTTCGGGAATACGCGCGGAGGACGGTTGACTTCTCTTTGTTGTGGCTCGAAGTTTGGAGAAATTCAAAATTGAGGTAAAAACCTAGTTCACAAAGCATTTTAAAGTTACGTTTCTGGTTTTAACTCTATCTTAAAGCCATGAATATGTGAGGGAAACTTGCCGTGGCATTGTTATAGCTATATTATATGTTATAGCTATATATTGTTATATTAGCTAACTTTGCCACCTCGACGATAGCCATGGAAAGTTTAATTATGAGCCGTTTGTTTCATTTAATCAAATGCCCAATGTAACAGACTCAAACAGGCTGTGTAACAAGCCTGATCGATTTCTTTTAAGTTCTATTTTGAAAATGTTAAGTTGGCATCTTGTTGGCTGGCTTTTTTCTGTTCCACCTTATATACTGGAGTAGGTAACGTTATATTGAGCTTCCTCAGTGTTTGCTGAGCTGTTTAAAGGTAGAATGGAAACTTCTCCTCCTTGGATCACCACCTTAACGTGGTGGAGGGGTTTGCGTGCCTGCGTGAGCCTAGGAGCTATGTTGTCGGGGGCAATAGCCCCTGGTAGGGTCTCCCAAGGCAAATTGGTCCTAGGTGATGGGCCAGACAAAGAGTGATCCATAAAGACATGGATGAATAAGATAACAACGAGGACACAGCCTCCCTTGCCCGGAGCAGGGTTACCGGGGCCTCACCCTGGAGCCAGGCCTGGGGGAGGGGCCCCTTGGCGAGCGCCTGGTGGCCGGACTTTCACCTATGGGGTCCGGCCGGGCTTAGCCCGAAGGAAATACATGGGTCCACTCTCCCATGGGCCCACCACCTGTGGGAGAGGTAGTAATCCGGGTCTGGTGCATTGTGGATCGGGTGGCGGTCGGGGTCGGGGGCCCTGGCGTTCTGATCCTCGGTTACTGAAACTGGCTTTTGGAACATGGAACGTAACCTCTCTGGTGGGAAAAGAGCCTGAGCTGGTGCGCGAGGTTGAGAGGTACCGGCTAGATATAGTTGGGCTCACCTCGACACACAGTATGGGCTCTGGAACCAATCTCCTTGAGAGGGGCTGGATGCTCTTTCACTCTGGAGTTGCCCAGGGTGAGAGGCGTAAGGCAGGTGTGGGCTTACTCATAGCCCCCCAGCTTAGCGCCTGTACGTTGGGGTTTACCCCAGTGGACGAGAGGGTAATTTCCCTGCGCCTTCGGGTTGGGGAAAGGGCTCTGACTGTTGTTTGTGCTTATGCACCGAACAGCAGTTCAGAGTACCATGCCTTCTTGGGGACCCTAGAGGGAGTGCTGGAGAACACTCATTCTGGGGACTCCATTGTTCTGCTGGGGGACTTCAACGCTCACGTGGGTAATGACAGTGAGACCTGGAGGGGCGTGATTGGGAGGAACGGCCCCGCTGATCTGAACCCGAGTGGTGTTCAGTTATTGGATTTCTGTGCTCGTCACAGTTTGTCCATTACGAACACCATGTTCAAACATAAGGGTGTCCACAAGTACACCTGGCATCAGGACACCCTAGGCCGCATTTCGATGATCGACTTTATAGTCGTATCATCTGACCTGCGTCCATATGTTCTGGACACTCGGGTGAAGAGAGGCGCTGAGCTGTCAACTGATCACCACCTTGTGGTGAGTTGGATCAGATGGCGGGGGAGGATGCCGGACAGACCTGGCAGGCCCAAACGTGTGTTGAGGGTTTGCTGGGAACGTTTGGCAGAGGAACCTGTCAGAAAGATCTTCAACTCCCACATCCGGCAGAGCTTCGACTGCATCCCGGGGGAGGCTGGTGACATTGAGTCCGAGTGGGCCATGTTCCGGACCTCCATTGTTGAGGCGGCTGAACGGAGCTGTGGCTGCAAGGTTGTCGGTGCCTGTCGGGGTGGCAATCCCCGCACTCGGTGGTGGACACCCCAGGTGAGGGGGGCTATCAAGCTGAAGAAAGAGTCCTATCAAGCCTGGTTGGCTCAGGGGACTCCGGAGGCAGCCGACAGGTACCGGGGAGCCAAGCGGCTTGCGGCCTCGGCAGTCGCTGAGGCAAAAACTCGGGTGTGGGAGGAGCTCGGTGAGAACATGGAAAACGACTTTCGGTCGGCTCCAAGAAGTTTCTGGCAAACCGTCAGGCGACTCAGGAGGGGAAAGCAGTTTTCCACCAACACTGTATATGGTGGGGGTGGGGAACTGTTGACCTCGACTGGGGACGTCATCAGACGGTGGAAGGAATACTTCGAGGATCTTCTCAATCCCACCAGCACGTCTTCTGCAGAGGAAGCAGAGCTTGGGGACCCCGGGGGGGGGCTCGTCTATCACTGGGGCTGAAGTGGCCAAGGTGGTAGGGAAACTCCTTGGCGGTAGGGCCCCGGGGGTGGATGAGGTTCACCCCGGGTTCCTCAAGGCTCTGGATGTTGTGGGGCTGTCCTGGTTGACACGTCTTTGCAACATCGCGTGGACATTGGGGGCAGTGCCTCTGGACTGGCAGACTGGGGTGGTGGTTCCCCTTTTCAAAAAGGGGGATCGGAGGGTGTGTTCCAACTATAGGGGGATCACACTCCTCAGCCTCCCCGGTAAGGTCTATGCGGGGGTACTGGAGAAGAGAGTCCGACTGATAGTTGAACCTCGGATCCAGGAGGAACAATGCGGATTCCGCCCCGGTCGTGGAACACAGGACCAGCTCTTTACCCTCGCTAGGATCCTGGAGGGTGCATGGGAGTTTGCTTAACCAGTCTACATGTGTTTTGTGGATCTGGAGAAGGCATTCGACCGTGTCCCTCGGGGTATTCTGTGGGGGGTGCTCAGGGAGTATGGGGTACTGGGCTCTTTGTTACGAGCTATCCAGTCCCTGTACAAACAGAGCAGGAGTCTGGTTCGTATGGCTGGCAGTAAATCTGACTGGTTTCCAGTCAGAGTTGGACTCCGTCAGGGCTGCCCGTTGTCACCGGTTCTGTTCATAATTTTTATGGACAGAATTTCTCGGCGTAGCCAAGTGGCGGAGGGTGTCCGGTTTGGTGGTCTCAGGATTCCATGTCTGCTTTTTGCAGATGATGTGGTCTTGTTGGCTTCATCGAGCCGGGACCTCCAGCTCTTGCTGGACCAGTTTGCAGCCGAGTGTGAAGCTGTAGGGATGAGGATCAGCACCTCCAAGTCCGAGTCCATGGTACTCAGCCGGAAAAGGGTGGAGTGCTCTCTCCAGGTTGGAAGTGAGATCCTGCCTCAAGTGGAGGAGTTTAAATACCTCGGGGTCTTGTTCACAAGTGAGGGAATGATGGAGCGTGAGATTGACAGGCGGATCGGTGCAGCGTCAGCAGTAATGCGGGCTCTGTACCAGTCCGTTGTGGTGAAGAGAGAGCTGAGCAGAAAAGCAAAGCTCTCGATTTACCGTTCAATCTACGTCCCAACCCTCACCTATGGTCACGAGCTTTGGGTAGTGACCGAAAGAACGAGATCGCGGGTACAAGCGGCTGAAATGAGTTTTCTCCGCAGGATGTCTGGACTCTCCCTTAGAGACAGGGTTAGGAGCTCGGACATCCGGGAGAGACTCGGAGTGGAGCCGCTGCTCCTCCACGTCGAGAGGAGCCAGCTGAGATGGTTTGGGCATCTGGTTCGGATGCCTCCTGGACGCCTTCCTGGAGAGGTGTTCCGGGCATGTCCAACGGGGAGGAGGCCCCGGGGCAGACCAAGAACACGCTGGAGAGACTATATGTCTCGACTGGCCTGGGAACGCCTCGGTATACCCCCGGAGGAGCTAGAGTCGGTGGCTGGGGAGAGGGAGGTCTGGGTTTCTTTGCTCCGACTGCTTCCCCCGCGACCCGGACCCGGATAAGCGGTGGATAATGGATGGATGGATGGATGGAAACTTCAGGAAGCTGTCTACAACAACGCTCCTTTAGTCTGATATCATTTATATGAAGTCAGCAGGATGTTATTACAAGATTAAGCCGTAAAAGATACAAAAATAGCCGTATTGTCTGAATCGGTTCAACAGATGCACAGACATGAATCAGTTTGGTAAAAATGTTTCTCATTACTTTTCCACATTAGGAATAGGCTTAAATAGTGTTCAGACCTACTATTTGTTTTTTGTTTTGCTTTTAAAAAGTTCGCAGGTGTCTAACGGCACTAGTACTATACCTAACACTATACCTAGCAACGTCTGTTTATCAGAACATTACGCACACACACACACACACATATATATATATATATGTGTGTGTGTGTGTGTGTGTGCGTAAATAAATTACAAACACATTAAATAACCTTACATCGTTTGTGGTTCTGTAATTGCATTTACAAACTATACTTGTGTACAATGACAATACTAACACTAATATTGTTTTCATATTTAAGGGAAAAAGGGATGCATTAGATGAAGTGGAAGATCTGCTCTTTCACAAGCCAAGACCCGGATGTTCGGTTGAAGCACCACAGAGTACGCCACGGATTCCATGGTACACGCTGGCCCTGTTTTCACTCCAATTGTGTGTGTTCCTTTAAAACAGCTGGTTCCTTGAGATGTCATCTTTCAAAATGTCATAGTAAAGTATCTACATGTCACCAAAGTTCTACCTTCAAATGTGAGCTTTGTGATTACAAAGATGTTTGCGATATAACCCTGCAGGGCTGAGTGAGGATTCCTTGGATGAAGAGAGAAAGGCAATGAGGGCTGAGATGGATAAAAAGGGTCCAAACATGAGTTGGAGCGAACCTTTTTTTTATGGCGGAAGGAGCTTGTTAAGCAGGAACCTTTGGTTGGTCTGGTTCGAGAATGATGGCTAGCATTGTTCTTGGAGAGTCAGGTGAGTAGTGTGTTTGTTTGCTGTACTTGTGACTCTGGCCCATTTCCGCATATTTTTTTTTATAGTTTTTGTAGGATTGCTTCACACTGCAAAACCTAGTGTGAACCAATCTAGTTTACTTGTCTAAAATGATACTTTACTTTTTTTCCCCCAAACAGTTCCAAAACTCTTAATGCGAAGTCATCAGCTGTTTGGATTATTTATTTCTTATTAACCAAGAAGCGTACAGCATTGTCCAACCACAGTAATGTTATTTAAAGGCAACAAGTTTTATCGCACACAACACTTGTCATGAAAGCGTCCCAAAAGAGGGCTATTTTTTTGGCCTTGGGATGATGGGATGGTTTTAGTCTGGATCCCTGCATAACTTATCAACTGAACCAGTGTTTGTCTAGAAATGTACAGGCTCAACATAATGACTGATAATCTGTATACTCTATTGTTTACTCTTCTCTCTCTCTCTAGATATGCAGTGAGTTTCGTAGAATAACTGCCATCAACCTGAAGAGTCAGTTGCATGGTGCACTGGACACATGTGCCAAAACTCTTTAAACTGTACAGAAATAGAATGGCAGCCTTTGGAGATGTTCAGGCCATTCTTGATAATCTAGATGAAAAGGTTTGTTGCTTATTTTAAGCACATTTGTTGCTGCTGCATTTCAACATGATTGGGGCATAGGGATTGGAGGCTGAATAGACTACAGGTCATAGTGTGAAGGCTGTATAGTGTTGTATAATTATTCAATTTTGCCTTCAAATTTATTGCATTCAAAATTATTGTACGGTATTTCTAACTCACTTTTTTTTTTTTTTTTTTTTGAATGATTGCCATGTTTTTCCCCTTATAGACATCGGTTATATTGAAAACGGTAGAAGCCTATTTACTGAGAGAAAACAAATAAACAAAAGCATGTGAAGTAGTTTATTTTTGGAGCTGTGAAGTTAGTTAAATTTTTCAAAATTAACTATGAACATGAACTAATTCATTTTCTTTATGTAATTATGTAAAGATGGACTGCAGTAAGAAAACTAGTGGGGCAGTGAATAATGCAGGTGGGCAGGGAAAAAAGCGGATAGGAGGTTAATTTAATTTATTTAGATGAGATCTTTAGCATCAGTTGTAGCAGAATCGTTTGTGTAATCGTTTGTAATATAACCTGATAATCTTTTACATTTGAAATTCTGTAGTTAATGAATCTGCATGCATAAGCAGTTTAGTTTTTCATTCAATATTTTTATAGAAAATATATTGAAGAGAAGAGAACAGAACATGTACATAATCTCTATATGTTTAATTATAGAGCTGGAATTCAACAAGGAGTACAAATGAGGTGACTACACTTGAGTGTTCTTTCACTACACTGCACGTCCTGAAGATCCCCGTTGTCCAGGCTGCCAGAGATGAGGATATGGCTGATATTTCTATTATTGTTGAGGGCAGTGAGGTATTGACAAAGCGTGACAACACAGCAGAGGCTTGCAAACTGTTGATCAAACTGATGTGTGCCATGAATAAGTGTCAAATGTGTATTATTGTTATATGGCCTTAGCATAGTATATTTTTAAAGAAAAGTCTGAATTTAAATGACAGTTCTTAGGGTGTAAAACCAATTGTTTCTTTGAAAAATAGTATTTGAATGTTAATTGGATTTAGGAAATCATGACACTGCCAATTTCAAATTTCAATGCCAGTTACACATCAGTTTGATCAACAGTTTGCAAGCCTCTGCTGTGTTGTCACGCTTTGTCAATACCTCACTGCCCTCAACAATAATAGAAATATCAGCCATATCCTCATCTCTGGCAGCCTGGACAACAGGGATCTTCAGGACGTGCAGTGTAGTGAAAGAACACTCAAGTGTAGTCACCTCAGTTGTACTCCTTGTTGAATTACAGCTCTATAATTAAACATATAGAGATTATGTACATGTTCTGTTCTCTTCTCTTCAATATATTTTCTATAAAAATATTGAATGAACTAAACTGCTTATGCATGCAGATTCATTAACTACAGAATTTCAAATGTAAAAGATTATCAGGTTATATTACAAACGATTACACAAACGATTCTGCTACAACTGATGCTAAAGATCTCATCTAAATAAATTAAATTAACCTCCTATCCGCTTTTTTCCCTGCCCACCTGCATTATTCACTGCCCCACTAGTTTTCTTACTGCAGTCCATC
Source organism: Hoplias malabaricus (assembly GCF_029633855.1). Lineage (NCBI taxonomy): Eukaryota > Metazoa > Chordata > Actinopteri > Characiformes > Erythrinidae > Hoplias > Hoplias malabaricus. The sequence continues at coordinate 33,412,769 of NC_089820.1, forward strand.
TTTACATAATTACATAAAGAAAATGAATTAGTCCATGTTCATAGTTAATTTTGAAAAATTTAACTAACTTCACAGCTCCAAAAATAAACTACTTCACATGCTTTTGTTTATTTGTTTTCTCTCGGTAAATAGGCTTCTACCGTTTTCAATATAACCAATGTCTAAAAGGGGAAAAAAATGGCAATCATTTAAAAAAAAAAAAAAAAAGTGAGTTAGAAATACTGCACAATAATTTTGAATGCAATAAATTTGAAGGCAAAATTGAATAATTATACAACACTATTCAGCCTTCACACTATGACCTGTAGTCTATTCAGCCTCCAATCCCTATGCCCCAATCATATTGAAATGCAGTAGCAACAAATGTGCTTAAAATAAGCAACAAACCTTTTTCATCTAGATTATCAAGAATGGCCTGGACATCTCCTCCAAAGTCTGCCATTCTATTCCTGTACAGATTAAGGAGTTTTGGCACATGTGTCCAGTGCACCATGCAACTGACTCTTCAGGTTGATGGCAGTTATTCTACGAAACTCTCTGCATATCTAGAGAGAGAGAGAGAGAAGAGTAAACAATAGAGTATACAGATTATCAGTCATTATGTACAGAGCCTGTACATTTCTAGACAAACACTGGTTCAGTTGATAATAGTCATGCAGGGATCCAGACTAAAACCATCCCGTCATCCCAAGGCCAAAAAAATAGCCCTCTTTTGGGACGCTTTCATGACAAGTGTTGTGTGCAATAAAACTTGTTGCCTTTAAATAACATTACTGTGGTTGGACAATGCTGTACGCTTCTGGGTTAATAAGTAAATAAATAAATAATCCAAACAGCTGATGACTTCGCATTATAAAAGTTTTGGAACTGTTTGGGGAAAAAAAGTTAAGTATCATTTTAGACAAGTAAACTAGATTGGTTCACACTAGGTTTTGCAGTGTGAAACAATACTACAAAAACTATAAAAAGAAAAATATGCTGAAATGGGCCAGAGTCACAAGTACAGCAAACAAACACACTACTCACCTGTCTCTCCAAGAACAGTGCTGGCCATCATTCTCGAACAAGACTAACCAAAGGTTCCTGCTTAACAAGCTCCTTCCGCCGTAAAAAAAAGGTCCGCTCCAACTCATGTTTGGACCCTTTTTATCCATCTCAGCCCTCATTGCCTTTCTCTCTTCATCCAAGGAATCCACACTCAGCCCTGCAGGGTTATATCGCAAACATCTTTGTAATCACAAAGCTCACATTTGAAGGTAGAACTTTGGTGACATGTAGATACTTTACTATGACATTTTGAAAGATGACATCTCAAGGAACCAGCTGTTTTAAAGGAACACACACAATTGGAGTGACAACAGGGCCAGGGTGCACTATGGAATCCGTGGCGTACTCTGTGGTGCTTCAACCGAACATCCGGGTCTTGGCTTGTGAAAGAGCAGATCTTCCACTTCATCTAATGTATCCCTTTTTCCATTTAAAAATGAAAACAAGCATTGTCATTGTACACAAGTATAGTTTGTAATTGCAATTACAGAACCACAGGAGATGTAAGATTATTTAATGCGTTTGTAATTTATTTACGCACACACACACACACACATATATATATATATATATATATATATATATATATTACATTTAGCTAAATGTTCTGATAAACAGACGTTGCTAGGTATAGTGTTAGGTATAGCACTAGTGCTGTTAGACACCTGCGAACTTTTTAAAAGCAAAACAAAAAACAAATAGTAGGTCTGAACACTATTTAAGCCTATTCCTAATGTGGAAAAGTAATGAGAAACGTTTTTACCAAACTGATTCATGCCTGTGCTTCTGTTGAACCGATTCAGACAATACGGCTATTTTTGTATCTTTTACGGCTTAATCTTGTAATAACATCCTGCTGACTTCATATAAATGATATCAGACTAAAGGAGCGTTGTTGTAGACAGCTTCCTGAAGTTTCCATTCTACCTTTAAACAGCTCAGCAAACACTGAGGAGGCTCAATATAACGTTACCTACTCCAGTATATAAGGTGGAACAGAAAAAAGCCAGCCAACAAGATGCCAACTTAACATTTTCAAAATAGAACTTAAAAGAAATCGATCAGGCTTGTTACACAGCCTGTTTGAGTCTGTTACATTGGGCATTTGATTAAATGAAACAAACGGCTCATAATTAAACTGTCCATGGCTACCGTCGAGGTGGCAAAGTTAGCTAATATAACAATATATAGCTATAACATATAATATAGCTATAACAATGCCACGGCAAGTTTCCCTCACATATTCATGGCTTTAAGATAGAGTTAAAACCAGAAACGTAACTTTAAAATGCTTTGTGAACTAGGTTTTTACCTCAATTTTGAACTTCTCCAAACTTCGAGCCACAACAAAGAGAAGTCACCCATCTTTCACGCGTATTCCCGAACCTCCCACTGAGCATGCGCATGACTAGAACAGAGCATGCGCAGGTTTATCTTGATCAGTAACTTTTCCAAACAAATTTTCTCAACACATTTTTTTATGTTGTGCCTACAGGTTGATCAGAACAATACATTTCGAGTTAGATGAACTGTCACACAATTGAGTTCTATTCCCAACACACTATTTCAAGTATAATCAAATAAATTTGAAGATTTTTTACAGTGCATTAATCACTAGCCCAAAATCACTGCTACTGCCTAATAAAGGATTAGTGTATGTGGAATTATATATTTAAAACATTACATTACACCAAAAACCAGCCCTGAGATTGAGAATGTATTTTAACCTACTTAGCTTGTACCTTAATGTGTTTAAGCAGTTTTATTTCTTATTTTATTTCTTATACTGAGGTATGCGGTTCTGTGTGACACAAAAACCCACACAAATGCTCACATTGTCTTGTAAAATACACCACCAAACCACATAATTACTCAAATTAAAATAACTCATGTATGAGCGATTGTCATGTAATTTCAATGTTTTCTATGTCAGAGGGAAAAAAAGAGCTAGCTAAACCGGTTAGCTATAAAGTTTGTCATTCGAAAAAAAAAAAACGGTTCAATCTTAGGTATGTAAAGTATAGCAGTTTATAAAATAACATACGTAACATTAACGATGTTAACTACATTTGGGCGATACCAAAATCCTTATGTATCCGAAAATATAAGGTTAAATTGAAATACTTATGGGATGAAGCTGTTCCCTGAGGCCGGTCACATAAAAGAGCGCGAATCTTCGTCGTCTTCTTCTTCTGTGTTTTTACAGCGGTTCGCTTCTGCCACCTTCCGTTTTCTCATTCAGAGTTCACTCATTTTAAAGCTGTCGTCTTCAAAAACTTAAATAACAATGTCCTCCTATTTATCATAATCATTTCTGTCGTTTATGTCCCAGTCATTACATCAATATCCTAAAATAGTACAATATTAACAGAGCTTACCTATAACTGTATGGCATTTAACAAGTTAAAATAATGATTATTTTATTTAACTTTTATTACATCGTTTTCCAGACAGTTACCAGTATTCACTATGATGAGATGTGGGCCACATAAGATTAATACGCAGTATTTAATAAAATGCTCTGATCAGTGTAGTGTGCTAACTGCAATGGCAATCGCCTCGCCAGCCGACAGTGCCAATGTGCAGCCGCAAAGTGCTTTGTGTCTTTTTGGGGCTGGGCGCTTCAAGCCGCATTCGCTGTGCAGAAGTGAGAGCGCGCGGAAGTAGTCGTGTGACTGAAAAGACAGCATTTAAGACTCGTAGCTGCAGATTTGCGCAGATGTAGTCATTGACTTGTGTTTGTGCAAGAGAAATATCACCCCCCAAAAAATCAAAATAAATACATGTATATATATTTCTGAGTAGACTTTCTACAGCTGTGTAACATGCACTGCACATATTCACATGTTGGTTTGCGAATGTGCAAGTTTTATACGAGTGTGCGAACGTGTTTTGCACAATATTTACTGCTGCAACTGGAGCAAAACTGTGAGACTATGATAGTTTTGTTTTTGTGTGTGTAGAACTGGATTTGTGCAGCTGCAGTGAAGGGTTTGTGAAGGTGTAACTTTTAAGCTGTACTTGTGAGAGAGGAAAAAAATCTACAGGTTTACAACTGCTGAAGTGATTTTCTCTGTGACTTCAAATTTACTGATACACATGTGTGACTATTTTCTACAACTACAAATCTCACTGTAACAGGTGCCCAGGGGTTTTGCATAAAATAAACCTCCATAGTTGTTGGGGGGCTGAGGGTGCCTGCCACTGCTACTGAAAAAAAAATTCTAAAGGAAAAACAAACTGTTTTGTACATTTGTGTTTTTCATATTTTGTATATACTCTTCAAAGACCTTAGAAGCCCCCTTGGGGTGCATGACCCGGCAAGCCTCTAAAACACAAAATACAAATTGTACAAAGCTGTGCTTATCATAGAACCTTCTCCATTTCTTTTTGTTTTGCTTCCAATGTATGTGTACTCGTGCCATCATACATGTTACAGCTATGAAACACTATGTTTTGTGCAAATTGTTTATTACTATCAGTAACATTATTATCACATTCTGTCTTTTAACTTCTAAGTTACATAAGTGTTCCTCAACATGGTATCTAAAATACATCTGTGACTTTATATGTACTTAATAAAGAGAACTAGAATGTTCACTCTTCTCTGTTAAGTTATCCTACTTACAACAAATAAAAACACAAAACAAGTTAAATGACAAAGTTGAGTGGTTTTGCTTTGTATAAAAGCGTATTCTTAGCCTGCAGTGTGAAGACAGCTGGGCAAAATACTCAATCTCAAAAGCCTTCCTATTCCCTATGTGTTGTCCACTGTGTGAAAATGTTTACATTTATATAAATGTTTATATCCAAGCATAGCTGCACATACCTGGCAAAAAATTAACTATTCTAACAGCTACATTTATTGAGATTACTGTCTATCAACTTAACCTGAGTTAACGATTTAATAGTAATTTAACCCCTTATAAAAATCAAGGCCTTTTTTTTCCATTTTCCGCCTGAAATTACATACTCAAATCTGGAAGCTTCCTGTTCAGGGAGTGAATAAACTAGAGGCAGTATCATGATTGAATTTTACAGAAAACCATTAAAATTTGTAAGAATAACTATTTAGAGGTATTGAAATCTATCTTAAGTAATCAAAATCTGATAAAAACAATCTTGAACATAGGCTTTTCTTTGAAGTTGATACCTCCTACTGCTTTGAAGTTATTCGCTGAAGTAGACAGTGAGCAGGAGGCCTCTTCAAGTGTCCCTTTGGAGTCTCTAAAGACCCCAAGCTCACCATAAGGAAAATTATTACTTTAGTGCAGAAATACAGCGTATTTACCATGTCTGGACCTAAAACAATATCTTACAATGTAGAAACTAGTCTCATGTACTGCTCCTAGTGGCCTTTCACCCTCATCAACTTTTTGTTATGTTGTATTTTTTCCGATTTATCACGTTTCTAAACCAGCATTGTCCCTTTAAATGCCAGAGGAGTTGGGAGTCGGGAGCTTCACCTTGATTGGCTGTAGAGCTAGGCAACCTCCCTCACACCCCTTCCTGTATTTAAATGGCATCAGTGGGGGAAATACATCTAGCAAAAGAAATCTAAGCTTGAAAACATGTTTATTATCTTGGCCGTTGTTTGTTGAATTTGAGGCTGCCAAATAAAACCGTTTGAGTCATCTCACGCAGCATCTGGGTCTGTTAGTCGCTGAAAACTAATGTGTTCTGCTGAAATATGGTCTGTGTTGGTCCCTCCCTTCTGGTGTGTGCATCGCCATAACTCTGCCCGACTGGTCTACAGACTTGATTGATGTGTCGTTGGAAAGCCGAGAGACTAAGCTACACGGTTGTATGCTTCTCATGAGCTCAGATCTCATCCTCATCTTTCAAAGTGTACCTTTATCTTAAACATTGATGTAAAAACGTATGTAAGAAAACATTAAAAGAACATTCATGTAACGTTCACATGGAATGTGGGGGAACATATTTTATTTTTTTTATTATTGTACTTCTATTATTCTTTACACAAACATGAGGATTAATAACGAATGGTTTGACGAAAATACTCAAATTTGGTCTCGTTTCGAAGGTGACAAACTAAGGTAAGCGCTGGTATACTTTTTGTGTTACTCACTTCTGAGTTCTTCAGGCTTCGAGACGCAACGGTTTTGGGGTTTATTTGAGGATGAGCTCTGACGTTTGGAATAACCATTTCTTTCGGATTTCATCTTTTAGACATCGCATTAGAGTATAATCCTCATAATCATGTGAGTCTGCCCATTCACTGATGTATGTACACATTAACGCAAATGTGGCTCAGTGAAATTTTTGAATATCTATACTGTAGCTAACTAATATTTATTCATAACAGCTGTCCTGGCAAGGTAGCTATACTTCGACCAAAAATACTTATTTATCGAATGGAATTACGTATTAGCAAAATCAATGAAAGAGACTTGACGCTTAAATTTGGTACACTGACGGTCGACTTTGGACCTGTAATACTTGAGATATACCGGGGGATATAAACAGTGTGTGTGTGTTAGCACAGACACAAATATAGTTAGCTAGCAAGATAGCTAATGTTAGCTAATGGTAAATAGCCACTAACTTGCAATTAGTGATAAGAAAGAACAAGAAAACTATATCATGTTAAGGTAGCATTCAGGGGAAAGATGACTTTCAGGGAACATTTCCAAAGTTTCCACAACCATAATTGAATGTTAAGCGAATGTTTTTACGTTGCACATAATCAGACCATTCAAAGACAATGTTCCTAGTAAAATTGTTGGTGCAAGTGAAGTTGAGGTCATATTCTGAGAATGTTATCCTAACTTCAACATTAAGCAAACTGAACAGTGTTGAGGGAACATTCCAAAGCAACCAAAATATAACATTATGGGAAGGTTCTAAACACATTCCAAGACAACATTCCTAGAATGTTAAATTATTGGTGTAAATAATGTTCCCAGAACATTTTTGTAACTTGAGAAAAATGTTCTGAAAATGTTAAAAAAAACTGAGCAAATTCATGTAGAGGGAACATTCCAGTGCAACGTTCCCACAACCAAAATGGAACATTAGGGGAATGTTCTGAGAACGTAATTTTGTTAGCTGGGAGCCACCTAATAATCAAAATCAACCAGCAGTTTTCTTGCCCTGAAAGAAAAAAAAAAAAAAAAAAAAAAAATATATATATATATATATATATTAAAATATATGAGTTAAAATATATGTTTTATGACGTAAAAAAATTACACAAAGCTATTATTTTTAAAGTGGTCTATTTTGGTATAGGGCAGCTGTATGTCTAATATGGAGAGGTAGGTATCAGGCTTACTCCAAAAGTTATCTTTCTTAATCCTGTATCTATTTGTCTTATGACAAATATGCCAAATTTCATATTGCTATTGTCACACTGCATGTTCTATGCAGTATGCTAAGAATCTAATTCTGATCTTTTATAGTTTTTTATATTCACGTAAAATCACAGAGATACGAGGAGAGAAGACATACACACTGCTTATCTAATACTAAAAGGCTGTTTATTTCTGTTGTCAGGTATGGAGAATTTAATATGAAATCTGATACACTCTTCCCAGCAGGCACAGGACGTCAATTTGACGTCAGAAAGGCGTTGGTCTCTAACGTTGGACAGACGTTGAGTTTTAGTTGGAAATGAAAATCGGGTTGACGTCTAAACCCAACATTGATGTGACGTCAAGACTCAACGTTGGTTAGACTTTGAAATATGGTTAGTAATCAAAGTCAGATATTACTCAAAAATTAACGTCAGGATGACGTCAAGCTCCAACGTTGTGTAAATGTTGATTTTTAGTTGGAAATGAAAATCGGGTTGACGTCTAAACCCAACATTGATGTGACGTCAAGACTCAACGTTGGTTAGACGTTGAAATATGGTTAGTAATCAAAGTCAGATATTACTCAAAAATTAACGTCAGGATGACGTCAAACTCCAACATTGTGTAGATGTTGATTTTTAGTTGGAAATGAAAATAGGGTTGACGTCCAAACCCAACATTGATGTGACGTCAAGACTCAACGTTGGTTAGACATTGAAATATGGTTAGTAATCAAAGTCAGATATTACTCAAAAATTAACGTCAGGATGACGTCAAACTCCAACGTTGTGTAGATGTTGATTTTTAGTTGAAAATGAAAATCGGGTTGACGTCTAAACCCAACATTGATGTGACATCAAGACTCAACGTTGGTTAGACGTTGAAATATGGTTAGTAATCAAAGTCAGATATTAGTCAAAAATCAACGTCAGGATGACGGCAAACTCCAACGTTGTGTAGATGTTGATTTTTAGTTGGAAATGAAAATCGGGTTGATGTCTAAACCCAACATTGGTGTGACATCAAGATCCAACGTAGGTTAGATGTTGAATTATGGTTAGTTATCAAAGTCAGATATTAGTCAAAAATTAACGTTGGGATGACGTCAAGCTCCAATGTTGTGTAGTTGGCGATTTTTAGTTGGAAATGAAAATCGGGTTGACATCTAAACCCAACATTGATGTGACGTCAAGAACTAACATTGGTTAGACGAAGTATTGTTAGTAATCAAAGTCAGATATTACTCAAAATTTAACATCAGGATGATGTCATGCTCCAATGTTGTATAGATGTTGATTTTTAGTTGGAAATGAAAATCGGGTTGACGTCAAATCCCAACATTGGTGTGACATCAAGACTCAATGTAGTTTAGACATTGAATTATGGTTAGTAATCAAAGTCAGATATTACTCAAAAATTAACATTTGGATGACGTCAAGCTCCAATGTTGTTTTAGTTGTAATGAAAATTGGGTCGACGTCTAAACCCAACACTGGTGTGACATAGAGACTCAACACTACCGTATTTCACATTTACAGCATACTACTGTAATTAAATAATACAATACTTTACTGTAAAAACTGATTTACAGTAAATAACTGGCAGCTGAGCTCCCAGACAATTACTGTATTTTTACAGGAACATTAATGTATTTCAACTTCACAAAATACTACTGTAATTGAATAAAACTTAACTGTAAATATTGGGATTTACAGTAAATACCTGGCAACAGAGTTTCCAGCCAATTACTGCATTTGTACAGGAACAAGATTGTATTTAAAATTTACAGAATACTACTGTAATTGCATAATACAATCTTTTACTCTAAATATTTAAATGTACAGTAATACTTTCAGCAGAATTGCCAGCCATTTACTGCCTTTTTTCAGAAACAATACCTTTTTACAGAGGAACACTAATTACAAACAGTATCTAAATTACATTCAATTATTTACATATACTGAACAATACCAGCACGTAATAATTTTTTATTAAGTTTATAGTGTTACTATTAAATAAAAAAGAAAATCCAAGTCTGCCAAGCATGAATACTTTAAAAATACTATAACCATAACATACACAAAAGAAGTCCAAATCTACATTCAGAATTAAAATCAGTAACACGCTTTATTAAAACTGAATATATGCAAAATGTGGACAAATTTCAAGTACTACATAACATGTTCAAATCATTTGTTTTTACTTAAACATTATATTTTTGCCCCTTATGATATTTGCTTCTTTTTTCTAACCAAAAATACTTTACAATATCCAATTACATTATTGCCTTGATGAATTACAAGAAAGGTGCCCAAATCTTTATAGTAAAACATTACGTTATATCACATGACTTTTGATCTTACCAGACAACTCAAATATTGACCGTAAAACATCATGAAAAATGTAATAAAAAATATGTAATCTGGATTGCTAAAACATTTTATTTCAAATATCATCAGTGAACCCAACATGTTACTTACTTAGAGTCAGTTTTGTGTTGAACATGACCCTTTAAATAAAAACCGGATTCCAAAAAAGTTGGGACACTAAACAAATTGTGAATAAAAACTGAATGCAATGACGTGGAGGTGCCAACATCTAATATTTTATTCAGAATAGAACACAAATCACAAATCAAAAGTTTAAACTGAGAGAATGGATCATTTTAAGGGAAAAATATGTTGTTTCAAAATTTCATGGCATCAACAAATCCCAAAAAAGTTGGGACAAGGCCATTTTTTACCACTGTGTGGCATCCCCCCTTCTTCTTACAACACTCAAAAGATGTCTGGGGAGAGAGGAGACCAGTTTCTCAAGTTTAGAAATAGGAATGCTCTCCCATTCATGTCTAATACAGGCCTCTAACTGTTCAATCGTCTTGGGCCTTCTTTGTCGCACCTTCCTCTTTATGATGCGCCAAATGTTCTCTATAGGTGAAAGATCTGGACTGCAGGTTGGTCATTTCAGTACCCGGATCCTTCTCCTACGTAGCCAAGATGATGTGATTGCTGCAGAATGTGGTCTGGCATTATCTTGTTAAAAAATGCAGGATCTTCCCTGAAAGAGATGACGTCTAGATGGGAGCATGTGTTTTTCTAGAACCTGAACATAGTTCTCTGCATTAATGGTGCCTTTCTAGACACGCAAGCTGCCCATGCCACAAGCACTCATGCAACCTCATACCATCAGTGATGCAGGCTTCTGAACGGAGCTTTGATACGTTGATACTTCAAAACGTGACTCATCTGTCCACAGAACAGTCTTCCATTTTGCCACACTCCATTTTAAAAGACCCCGGGCCCAGTGCAAACGTCTGAGCTTGTGGAGCTTGCTTTGAAATGGCTTCCCCTTTCCACTGTAGAGTTTCAGCTGGCAACGCCGGATGGCACGGTGGATTGTGTTCACTGACAATGCTTTCTGGAAGTATTTCTGAGCCCATTCTGTTATTTCCTTGACAGTGGCATTCCTGTTTGAGGTGCAGTGATGTTTAAGGGCCCAGAGATCACAAGCATCCAGTAGAGTTTTACGGCCTTGACCCTTATGCACAGCAATTGTTCCAGATTCTCTGAATCTTTTGGTCTTCCAGCTGTTCATTATATGCTCAATATTTTCCTTTTTGCCACTTATTGCTACTTGTCCCAACTTTTTGGGATTTGTTGACACTGTGAAATTTTGAATGGACATATATATTTTTTAAATGTTACATTTACTCAGATTAAACTTTTGATCTGTCATCTATGTTCTATTACGAATAAAATATTGACATTTGCCATCTCCACATCATTGCATTCAGTTCTTATTCAGAATTTGTTTAGTGTCCCAAATTTTTGGAATCCGGTTTGTAAATAAAATTTCATTCAAAGTCCATCAGTTTCTTTAAAGAGAGGATACACACGGATGCATGGTTCAGGACTTCTTGGTTGCTCTTTACGTAGACCACCCCTGAGGATTTGTACCAATGAGGCATCTATAAAAATAAAAATTCCATAGTTAGTTACATAGCATGTGGAAATAAAAAAGTTGCAATAAAAATTTTGTACACAAGAGGATACAGTAAGGGGAAGATCAGATGACATCATGGGCAAGACAATTTTTAAAACTAAACATAACAAAAATATCCTTATTTTTGTGCTTGGTAGATTATATCTTTGTTGTAAAAATGCTTCTTCGCAATAAATCTTATACTGTTGGAATCATGTTAATTTCCCTTTGAAATGGTGCCACATTTATAAGGAACATGCATTTGTGGGATGAGCAGTAGAGATGAGTATGTGGGTTGTGCCAATGAAACATTAGCCCAATCCTCTCTGCCGATGCCAAAGAGCTTATTCTGCCATTGACTCGTTTGGTGAGTTGTGACTGGCTGACTGAAGTTTGAAGAAACAAGACATATTGGCAATTTAACAATGCATTCTTTTAACAAATAGGAGCTTCAGTAGTGTGTGGAAGAACCATAAACAGCCAAAACTGCCCAGGACTTTCTCTTCATGATGGTCACCATCCTGGTTACACACTGCTGGTCACACACGTGGTTGTGTTGGTCACTGTGGCATGAACAGCACGCCCAAGCTGATCCCACAAGTGTTCATTAGGGTTGAGGTCAGGAGCTAGCAGGCCATTCCATCCTCTCCACTACCAAATTCTGGAGGTAGTCTCTGATAAACACAGCTCTGTGGGGGCAAGTGTTGTCATTTTGGAGGATAGAGTTTGGTCCCAGACTGTGGAGATATGGGATTGCCACTGGTTGTAGAATTTCATATCAATATCAATGCATTGAGATTGCTTCCAATGACGATAAGCCTCATTTTTCAAGTGAAGGAGATGCCACATCACACCATCACACAAAATAAGCTGTTTGGCACTGGCAGTGAGTATTTGACAAATTTTTCACTGGCGCAACCCACATACTCAGCTCTACTGCTCATCTCACAAAAGCATGTTTCTTACAAATGTAGCACCATTTAAAAGAGAAATTAACAATAATGGTATAAGGTTTATTGGCAAGAAGCACTGTTACAACAAAGAAATAATCAACCAGACACAAATTTCCTTACTTTTTGTGCTATGTTTATTTTTCTGCAAGTAATCAGAGCAAATGAGTGAGGTAAAGGGTGAATTACATTAATAATTACAGTTAGATAATGCAGCATGTCCTATTTGGTGCTAAAAAAAACACTAATACTTTGAAATTGTATTTTGTTATGGCTTTCATGGCTTTTGTTATACCTGTCAAATGGCTTGAAAATGTTGGTAACCCACTGATGGTAGGCCACTGCTGGTCCACCATTGGACCGCTCAGATTATTGCCCACTTAAGAACATCTCAGTAGTTTTTGATCTCCTAAAACTAATTTTAAATGATTTTAATGATTTCTTATTCTATAATTTTACATTTTGTTCATGGTATCTCACAACTGAATTTTGTTATGTTATGTCAATATGGCATCAGAATAATGTTTTCAACACACTGCATTTTGGTTTCTTAACATTGCAGCTTGGGGCAGCACGATGGTGCTGCAGGTACTGTCGCTGTCACACAGCTCTAGGGTCCTGGAGCGGCAGGTGACTGTCGCTGTCACACAGCTCTAGGGTCCTGGAGCGGCATGTGACTGTGAGTAGTTTGGTGTGCTTTTCCTGTGTCCACGGGGGTTTCCTCCAGGTATTCAGGTTTCCTTCCAAAGTCCAAAAACACATGTTGTTAGGTGGATTGGTGACTCAAAAGTGTCCATAGGTGTGAATGTATGAGTGTGTGTCACCCTGCGAAGGACTGGCGACCCCTCTAGGGTGTGTTCCTGCCTTGCTCCCAGTAATTCGTAGTAGGCTCAGGACCCACTGCGACCCAGAACTGGATTAGTGGTTACAGACAATGAATTAATTAATTAATTTCAGTATGGTAGAGTATGATGTATGGAATTTTTTATAAAATTCAACTTGGGACTGCAACAGGTAGTGTCGCTTTCACACAAATCTAGGGTGCTGCAGCTGTAGGTTCGAACCCCACTCCGCATGACTGTCTGTGATTAGTTGGGTGTGTTCTCCCTGTGTTCATGTGGGTTTTCTCCGGGTGCTCCAATTTGATCCCATGGTCCAAAAACACATGTTGGTAGCTCAATTGGCTACTCAAAACTGTCCATAGGTATAAGTGTGTGAATGAGTGTGTGAGTGTGTGTCGCACTGTGAAGGACAAGTGCCCCACTGATTCCAGGTAGGCTCCGGACCCACTGCAACCCTAAAGTGGATAAGCAGTTACATTTAATAAATGAATGAATATTGCATCTTAAACCAACTAAGTATATCCAATATTGTTAGAATGTCACATTGAGTTGACATTTAGATTATGATGTTTATCATACACTGGGTTTTGATTACCAATACCTAACAAATAAATGTAGGTATTTCACATCAAGATGACGTTAAATTTGAAGTACTGAACTCCATGACCTAAAACCTACAAAATATCAATGTCTATTGATGTTAGTCTAATGTTTACCAGGCGTTGGGTTTTGGTCACCCTATATTATAACTTAAGGTTGGCATTTTTTATATCAACTTGACATCAGGATGTGACGTTTGGAAAATGTTGGATTTTGGTTACATAACATCACAACTTAAAACCAACAAATTTTCAACGTCTATTGATGTTAGAATGGCAGGTTGAACTGACGTTAAAATTCAGACGTTTATCAAACGTTGGGATTTGGTCACCATACCTTACAACTTATTGTTGGTAATTTACGTCAATTTGACATCAGCATGTGACATTTGGAAGATGTTGAATTTTGGTTACATAACATCACTACTTAAAACCAACAAATTATCAACGTCTATTGATGTTAGAATGGCAAGTTGAACTGACGTTAAAATTCAGACGTTTATCAGACGTTGGGATTTGGTCACCAAACCTTACAGCTTATTGTTGGTAATTTACGTAAATTTGACATCAGGATGTGACGTTTGGAAGATGTTGGATTTTGGTTACATAACATCACAAAATAAAACCAACAAATTATCAACGTCTATTGATGTTAGAATGGCAGGTTGAACTGACGTTAAAATTCAGACGTTTATCAGACGTTGGGATTTGGTCACCATACCTTACAGCTTAATGTTGGTAATTTACGTCAATTTGACATCAGGATGTGACGTTTGGAAGATGTTGGATTTTGGTTGCATAACATCACAAAATAAAACCAACAAATTATCAACGTCTATTGATGTTAGAATGGCAGGTTGAACTGACGTTAAAATTCAGACGTTAATCAGAGGTTGGGATTTGGTCACCATACCTTACAACTAAATGTTGGTAATTTACGTCAATTTGACATCAGGATGTGACGTTTGGAAGATGTTGGATTTTGGTTACATAACATAACTACTTATAACCAACAAATTATCAACGTCTATTGATGTTAGAATGGCAAGTTGAACTGACGTTAAAATTCAGACGTTTATCAGACGTTGGGATTTGGTCACCAAACCTTACAGCTTAATGCTGGTAATTTACGTAAATTTGACCTCAGGATGTGACGTTTGGAAGATGTTGGATTTTGGTTACATAACATCACAAAATAAAACCAACAAATTTTCAACGTCTATTAACGTTAGAATGGCAGGTTGAACTGACGTTAAAATTCAGATGTTTATCAGACGTTGGGATTTGGTCACCATACCTTACAGCTTAATGTTGGTAATTTACGTCAATTTGACATCAGGATGTGACGTTTGGAAGATGTTGTATTTTGGTTACATAATAGCACAAATTAAAACCAACAAATTATCAATGTCTATTGATGTTAGAATGGCAGGTTGAACTGACGTTAAAATTCAGACGTTTATCAAACGTTGGGATTTGGTCACCATAACTTACAGCTTAATGTTGGTAATTTACGTCAATTTGACATCAGGATGTGACGTTTGGAAGATGTTGTATTTTGGTAACATAACATCACTACTTATAACCAACAAATTATCAACGTCTATTGGTGTTAGAATGGCAAGTTGAACTGACGTTAAAATACAGACATTTATCAGACATTGGGATTTGGTCACCATACCTTACAGCTTAATGTTGGTAATTTACGTCAATTTGACATCAGGATGTGACGTTTGGAAGATGTTGGATTTTGGTTGCATAACATCACTACTTAAAACCAACAAATTATCAATGTCTATTGATGTTAGAATGGCAGGTTGAACTGACGTTAAAATTCAGATGTTTATCAGACGTTGGGATTTGGTCACCATACCTTACAACTAAATGTTGGTAATTTACGTCAATTTGACCTCAGGATGTGACGTTTGGAAGATGTTGGATTTTGGTTGCATAACATCACTACTTAAAACCAACAAATTATCAACGTCTATTGATGTTAGAATGGCAGGTTGAACTGACGTTAAAATTCAGACGTTTATCAGACGTTGGGATTTGGTCACCATACCTTACAGCTTAATGTTGGTAATTTACGTCAATTTGACATCAGGATGTGACGTTTGGAAGATGTTGGATTTTGGTTGCATAACATCACTACTTAAAACCAACAAATTATCAACGTCTATTGATGTTAGAATGGCAGGTTGAACTGACGTTAAAATTCAGACGTTTATCAGACGTTGGGATTTGGTCACCAAACCTTACAGCTTATTGTTGGTAATTTACGTCAATTTGACATCAGGATGTGACGTTTGGAAGATGTTGTATTTTGGTTACATAACAGCACAAATTAAAACCAACAAATTATCAATGTCTATTGATGTTAGAATGGCAGGTTGAACTGACGTTAAAATTCAGACGTTTATCAAACGTTGGGATTTGGTCACCATACCTTACAGCTTAATGTTGGTAATTTACGTCAATTTGACATCAGGATGTGACGTTTGGAAGATTTTGTATTTTGGTTACATAACATCACTACTCATAACCAACAAATTATCAATGTCCATTGGTGTTAGAATGGCAAGTTGAACTGACGTTAAAATTCAGACGTTAATCAGAGGTTGGGATTTGGTCACCATACCTTACAGCTTAATGTTGGTAATTTACATCAATTTGACATCAGGATGTGACGTTTGCAAGATGTTGGATTTTGGTTACATAACATCACTACTTAAAACCAACAACTTATCAATGTCTATTGATGTTAGAATGGCAGGTTGAACAGACGTTAAAATTCAGATGTTTATCCAACGTTGGGATTTGGTCACCATAACTTACTGCTTAATGTTGGTAATTTACGTCAATTTGACATCAGAATGTGACGTTTGGAAGATGTTGGATTTTGGTTGCATAACATCACTACTTAAAACCAACAAATTATCAATGTCTATTGATGTTAGAATGGCAGGTTGAACTGACGTTAAAATTCAGACGTTTATCAGACGTTGGGATTTGGTCACCATACCTTAAAGCTTAATGTTGGTAATTTACGTCAATTTGACATCAGGATGTGACGTTTGGAAGATGTTGGATTTTGGTTGCATAACATTACAAAATAAAACCAACAAATTATCAACGTCTATTGATGTTAGAATGGCAGGTTGAACTGACGTTAAAATTCAGACGTTAATCAGAGGTTGGGATTTGGTCACCATACCTTACAACTAAATGTTGGTAATTTACGTCAATTTGACATCAGGATGTGACGTTTGGAAGATGTTGGATTTTGGTTACATAACATAACTACTTATAACCAACAAATTATCAACGTCTATTGATGTTAGAATGGCAAGTTGAACTGACATTAAAATTCAGACGTTTATCAGACGTTGGGATTTGGTCACGAAACCTTACAGCTTAATGCTGGTAATTTACGTAAATTTGACCTCAGGATGTGACGTTTGGAAGATGTTGGATTTTGGTTACATAACATCACAAAATAAAACCACCAAATTTTCAACGTCTATTAACGTTAGAATGGCAGGTTGAACTGACGTTAAAATTCAGATGTTTATCAGACGTTGGGATTTGGTCACCATACCTTACAGCTTAATGTTGGTAATTTACGTCAATTTGACATCAGGATGTGACGTTTGGAAGATGTTGTATTTTGGTTACATAACAGCACAAATTAAAACCAACAAATTATCAATGTCTATTGATGTTAGAATGGCAGGTTGAACTGACGTTAAAATTCAGACGTTTATCAAACGTTGGGATTTGGTCACCATAACTTACAGCTTAATGTTGGTAATTTACGTCAATTTGACATCAGGATGTGACGTTTGGAAGATGTTGTATTTTGGTTGCATAACATCACTACTTATAACCAACAAATTATCAACGTCTATTGGTGTTAGAATGGCAAGTTGAACTGACGTTAAAATACAGACGTTTATCAGACATTGGGATTTGGTCACCATACCTTACAGCTTAATGTTGGTAATTTACGTCAATTTGACATCAGGAT
Source organism: Hoplias malabaricus (assembly GCF_029633855.1). Taxonomy (NCBI): domain Eukaryota; kingdom Metazoa; phylum Chordata; class Actinopteri; order Characiformes; family Erythrinidae; genus Hoplias; species Hoplias malabaricus. The sequence goes on from NC_089820.1 coordinate 33,430,535, forward strand.
GTGACGTTTGGAAGATGTTGGATTTTGGTTGCATAACATCACTACTTAAAACCAACAAATTATCAATGTCTATTGATGTTAGAATGGCAGGTTGAACTGACGTTAAAATTCAGATGTTTATCAGACGTTGGGATTTGGTCACCATACCTTACAACTAAATGTTGGTAATATACGTCAATTTGACCTCAGGATGTGACGTTTGGAAGATGTTGGATTTTGGTTGCATAACATCACTACTTAAAACCAACAAATTATCAACGTCTATTGATGTTAGAATGGCAGGTTGAACTGACGTTAAAATTCAGACGTTTATCAGACGTTGGGATTTGGTCACCATACCTTACAGCTTAATGTTGGTAATTTACGTCAATTTGACATCAGGATGTGACGTTTGGAAGATGTTGGATTTTGGTTGCATAACATCACTACTTAAAACCAACAAATTATCAACGTCTATTGATGTTAGAATGGCAGGTTGAACTGACGTTAAAGTTCAGATGTTTATCAGAGGTTGGGATTTGGTCACCATACCTTACAGCTTAATGTTGGTAATTTACGTCAATTTGACATCAGGATGTGACGTTTGGAAGATGTTGTATTTTGGTTACATAACATCACTACTCATAACCAACAAATTATCAATGTCTATTGATGTTAGAATGGCAAGTTGATCTGACGTTAAAATTCAAACGCTAATCAGACATTGGGATTTGGTCACCATACTTTACAGCTTAATGTTGGTAATTTACGTCAATTTGACATCAGGATGTGACGTTTGGAAGATATTGGATTTTAGTTGCATAACATCACTACTTAAAACCAACAAATTATCAACGTCTATTGATGTTAGAATGGCAGGTTGAACTGACGTTAAAATTCAGACGTTAATCAGAGGTTGGGATTTGGTCACCATACCTTACAGCTTAATTTTGGTAATTTACATCAATTTGACATCAGGATGTGACGTTTGCAAGATGTTGGATTTTGGTTACATAACATCACTACTTAAAATCAACAACTTATCAATGTCTATTGATGTTAGAATGGCAGGTTGAACTGACGTTAAAATTCAGACGTTTATCAGACGTTGGGATTTGGTCACCATACCTTACAGCTTAATGTTGGTAATTTACGTCAATTTGACATCAGGATGTGACATTTGAAAGATGTTGGATTTTGGTTACATAACATCACAAAATAAAACAAACAATTTATCAACGTCTATTGATGTTAGAATGGCAGGTTGAACTGACGTTAAAATTCAGACATTTATCAGACGTTGGGATTTGGTCACCATACCTTACAGCTTAATGTTGGTAATTTACATCAATTTGACATCAGGATGTGACGTTTGGAAGATGTTGGATTTTGGTTACATAACATCACTACTTAAAACCAACAAATTATCAATGTCTATTGATGTTAGAATGGCAAGTTGAACTGACGTTAAAATTCAGATGTTTATCAGACATTGGGATTTGGTCACCATATCTTACAGCTTAATGTTGGTAATTTACGTCAATTTGACATCAGGATGTGACGTTTGGAAGATGTTGTATTTTGGTTACATAACAGCACAAATTAAAACCAACAAATTATCAATGTCTATTGATGTTAGAATGGCAGGTTGAACTGACGTTAAAATTCAGACGTTTATCAAACGTTGGGATTTGGTCACCATAACTTACAGCTTAATGTTGGTAATTTACGTCAATTTGACATCAGGATGTGACGTTTGGAAGATGTTGGATTTTGGTTACATAACATCACTACTTATAACCAACAAATTATCAACGTCTATTGATGTTAGAATGGCAAGTTGAACTGACGTTAAAATTCAGACGTTTATCAGACGTTGGGATTTGGTCACCAAACCTTACAGCTTATTGTTGGTAATTTATGTAAATTTGACCTCAGGATGTGACGTTTGGAAGATGTTGGATTTTGGTTACATAACATCACAAAATAAAACCAACAAATTTTCAACGTCTATTAACGTTAGAATGGCAGGTTGAACTGACGTTAAAATTCAGACGTTTATCAGACGTTGTTATTTGGTCACCAAACCTTACAGCTTATTGTTGGTAATTCACGTAAATTTGACCTCAGGATGTGACGTTTGGAAGATGTTGGATTTTGGTTACATAACATCACAAAATAAAACCAACAAATTTTCAACGTCTATTAACGTTAGAATGGCAGGTTGAACTGACGTTAAAAGTCAGATGTTTATCAGACATTGGGATTTGGTCACCATATCTTACAGCTTAATGTTGGTAATTTACGTCAATTTGACATCAGGATGTGACGTTTGGAAGATGTTGTATTTTGGTTACATAACAGCACAAATTAAAACCAACAAATTATCAATGTCTATTGATGTTAGAATGGCAGGTTGAACTGACGTTAAAATTCAGACGTTTATCAAACGTTGGGATTTGGTCACCATAACTTACAGCTTAATGTTGGTAATTTACGTCAATTTGACATCAGGATGTGACGTTTGGAAGATGTTGGATTTTGGTTACATAACATCACTACTTATAACCAACAAATTATCAACATCTATTGATGTTAGAATGGCAAGTTGAACTGACATTAAAATTCAGACGTTAATCAGAGGCTGGGATTTGGTCACCATACCTTACAACTAAATGTTGTTAATTTACGTCAATTTGACATCAGGATGTGACGTTTGGAAGATGTTGGATTTTGGTTACATAACATCACTACTTATAACCAACAAATTATCAACGTCTATTGATGTTAGAATGGCAAGTTGAACTGACGTTAAAATTCAGACGTTTATCAGACGTTGGGATTTGGTCACCAAACCTTACAGCTTATTGTTGGTAATTTACGTAAATTTGACCTCAGGATGTGACGTTTGGAAGATGTTGGATTTTGGTTACATAACATCACAAAATAAAACCAACAAATTATCAACGTCTATTGATGTTAGAATGGCAGGTTGAACTGACGTTAAAATTCAGACGTTAATCAGAGGTTGGGATTTGGTCACCATACCTTACAACTAAATATTGGTAATTTACGTCAATTTGACATCAGGATGTGACGTTTGGAAGATGTTGGATTTTGGTTACATAACATAACTACTTATAACCAACAAATTATCAACGTCTATTGATGTTAGAATGGCAAGTTGAACTGACGTTAAAATTCAGACGTTTATCAGACGTTGGGATTTGGTCACCAAACCTTACAGCTTAATGCTGGTAATTTACGTAAATTTGACCTCAGGATGTGACGTTTGGAAGATGTTGGATTTTGGTTACATAACATCACAAAATAAAACCACCAAATTTTCAACGTCTATTAACGTTAGAATGGCAGGTTGAACTGACGTTAAAATTCAGATGTTTATCAGACGTTGGGATTTGGTCACCATACCTTACAGCTTAATGTTGGTAATTTACGTCAATTTGACATCAGGATGTGACGTTTGGAAGATGTTGTATTTTGGTTACATAACAGCACAAATTAAAACCAACAAATTATCAATGTCTATTGATGTTAGAATGGCAGGTTGAACTGACGTTAAAATTCAGACGTTTATCAAACGTTGGGATTTGGTCACCATAACTTACAGCTTAATGTTGGTAATTTACGTCAATTTGACATCAGGATGTGACGTTTGGAAGATGTTGTATTTTGGTTGCATAACATCACTACTTATAACCAACAAATTATCAACGTCTATTGGTGTTAGAATGGCAAGTTGAACTGACGTTAAAATACAGACGTTTATCAGACATTGGGATTTGGTCACCATACCTTACAGCTTAATGTTGGTAATTTACGTCAATTTGACATCAGGATGTGACGTTTGGAAGATGTTGGATTTTGGTTGCATAACATCACTACTTAAAACCAACAAATTATCAATGTCTATTGATGTTAGAATGGCAGGTTGAACTGACGTTAAAATTCAGATGTTTATCAGACGTTGGGATTTGGTCACCATACCTTACAACTAAATGTTGGTAATATACGTCAATTTGACCTCAGGATGTGACGTTTGGAAGATGTTGGATTTTGGTTGCATAACATCACTACTTAAAACCAACAAATTATCAACGTCTATTGATGTTAGAATGGCAGGTTGAACTGACGTTAAAATTCAGACGTTTATCAGACGTTGGGATTTGGTCACCATACCTTACAGCTTAATGTTGGTAATTTACGTCAATTTGACATCAGGATGTGACGTTTGGAAGATGTTGGATTTTGGTTGCATAACATCACTACTTAAAACCAACAAATTATCAACGTCTATTGATGTTAGAATGGCAGGTTGAACTGACGTTAAAGTTCAGATGTTTATCAGAGGTTGGGATTTGGTCACCATACCTTACAGCTTAATGTTGGTAATTTACGTCAATTTGACATCAGGATGTGACGTTTGGAAGATGTTGTATTTTGGTTACATAACATCACTACTCATAACCAACAAATTATCAATGTCTATTGATGTTAGAATGGCAAGTTGATCTGACGTTAAAATTCAGATGCTAATCAGACATTGGGATTTGGTCACCATACTTTACAGCTTAATGTTGGTAATTTACGTCAATTTGACATCAGGATGTGACGTTTGGAAGATGTTGGATTTTAGTTGCATAACATCACTACTTAAAACCAACAAATTATCAACGTCTATTGATGTTAGAATGGCAGGTTGAACTGACGTTAAAATTCAGACGTTAATCAGAGGTTGGGATTTGGTCACCATACCTTACAGCTTAATTTTGGTAATTTACATCAATTTGACATCAGGATGTGACGTTTGCAAGATGTTGGATTTTGGTTACATAACATCACTACTTAAAATCAACAACTTATCAATGTCTATTGATGTTAGAATGGCAGGTTGAACTGACGTTAAAATTCAGATGTTTATCAGACGTTGGGATTTGGTCACCATACCTTACAGCTTAATGTTGGTAATTTACATCAATTTGACATCAGGATGTGATGTTTGGAAGATGTTGGATTTTGGTTGCATAACATCACTACTTAAAACCAACAAATTATCAATGTCTATTGATGTTAGAATGGCAGGTTGAACTGACGTTAAAATTCAGACGTTTATCAGACGTTGGGATTTGGTCACCAAACCTTACAGCTTAATGCTGGTAATTTACGTAAATTTGACCTCAGGATGTGACGTTTGGAAGATGTTGGATTTTGGTTACATAACATCACAAAATAAAACCACCAAATTTTCAACGTCTATTAACGTTAGAATGGCAGGTTGAACTGACGTTAAAATTCAGATGTTTATCAGACGTTGGGATTTGGTCACCATACCTTACAGCTTAATGTTGGTAATTTACGTCAATTTGACATCAGGATGTGACGTTTGGAAGATGTTGTATTTTGGTTACATAACAGCACAAATTAAAACCAACAAATTATCAATGTCTATTGATGTTAGAATGGCAGGTTGAACTGACGTTAAAATTCAGACGTTTATCAAACGTTGGGATTTGGTCACCATAACTTACAGCTTAATGTTGGTAATTTACGTCAATTTGACATCAGGATGTGACGTTTGGAAGATGTTGTATTTTGGTTGCATAACATCACTACTTATAACCAACAAATTATCAACGTCTATTGGTGTTAGAATGGCAAGTTGAACTGACGTTAAAATACAGACGTTTATCAGACATTGGGATTTGGTCACCATACCTTACAGCTTAATGTTGGTAATTTACGTCAATTTGACATCAGGATGTGACGTTTGGAAGATGTTGGATTTTGGTTGCATAACATCACTACTTAAAACCAACAAATTATCAATGTCTATTGATGTTAGAATGGCAGGTTGAACTGACGTTAAAATTCAGATGTTTATCAGACGTTGGGATTTGGTCACCATACCTTACAACTAAATGTTGGTAATATACGTCAATTTGACCTCAGGATGTGACGTTTGGAAGATGTTGGATTTTGGTTGCATAACATCACTACTTAAAACCAACAAATTATCAACGTCTATTGATGTTAGAATGGCAGGTTGAACTGACGTTAAAATTCAGACGTTTATCAGACGTTGGGATTTGGTCACCATACCTTACAGCTTAATGTTGGTAATTTACGTCAATTTGACATCAGGATGTGACGTTTGGAAGATGTTGGATTTTGGTTGCATAACATCACTACTTAAAACCAACAAATTATCAACGTCTATTGATGTTAGAATGGCAGGTTGAACTGACGTTAAAGTTCAGATGTTTATCAGAGGTTGGGATTTGGTCACCATACCTTACAGCTTAATGTTGGTAATTTACGTCAATTTGACATCAGGATGTGACATTTGGAAGATGTTGTATTTTGGTTGCATAACATCACTACTCATAACCAACAAATTATCAATGTCTATTGATGTTAGAATGGCAAGTTGATCTGACGTTAAAATTCAGACGCTAATCAGACATTGGGATTTGGTCACCATACTTTATAGCTTAATGTTGGTAATTTACGTCAATTTGACATCAGGATGTGACGTTTGGAAGATGTTGGATTTTAGTTGCATAACATCACTACTTAAAACCAACAAATTATCAACGTCTATTGATGTTAGAATGGCAGGTTGAACTGACGTTAAAATTCAGACGTTAATCAGAGGTTGGGATTTGGTCACCATACCTTACAGCTTAATGTTGGTAATTTACGTCAATTTGACATCAGGATGTGACGTTTGGAAGATGTTGGATTTTAGTTGCATAACATCACTACTTAAAACCAACAAATTATCAACGTCTATTGATGTTAGAATGGCAGGTTGAACTGACGTTAAAATTCAGATGTTTATCAGACGTTGGGATTTGGTCACCATACCTTACAGCTTAATGTTGGTAATTTACGTCAATTTGACATCAGGATGTGACATTTGAAAGATGTTGGATTTTGGTTACATAACATCACAAAATAAAACAAACAATTTATCAACGTCTATTGATGTTAGAATGGCAGGTTGAACTGACGTTAAAATTCAGACATTTATCAGACGTTGGGATTTGGTCACCATACCTTACAGCTTAATGTTGGTAATTTACATCAATTTGACATCAGGATGTGACGTTTGGAAGATGTTGGATTTTGGTTACATAACATCACTACTTAAAACCAACAAATTATCAATGTCTATTGATGTTAGAATGGCAGGTTGAACTGACGTTAAAATTCAGATGTTTATCAGACATTGGGATTTGGTCACCATATCTTACAGCTTAATGTTGGTAATTTACGTCAATTTGACATCAGGATGTGACGTTTGGAAGATGTTGTATTTTGGTTACATAACAGCACAAATTAAAACCAACAAATTATCATTGTCTATTGATGTTAGAATGGCAGGTTGAACTGACGTTAAAATTCAGACGTTTATCAAACGTTGGGATTTGGTCACCATAACTTACAGCTTAATGTTGGTAATTTACGTCAATTTGACATCAGGATGTGACGTTTGGAAGATGTTGGATTTTGGTTACATAACATCACTACTTATAACCAACAAATTATCAACGTCTATTGATGTTAGAATGGCAAGTTTAACTGACGTTAAAATTCAGACGTTAATCAGAGGCTGGGATTTGGTCACCATACCTTACAACTAAATGTTGTTAATTTACGTCAATTTGATATCAGGATGTGACGTTTGGAAGATGTTGGATTTTGGTTACATAACATCACTACTTATAACCAACAAATTATCAACGTCTATTGATGTTAGAATGGCAAGTTGAACTGACGTTAAAATTCAGACGTTTATCAGACGTTGGGATTTGGTCACCAAACCTTACAGCTTATTGTTGGTAATTTACGTAAATTTGACCTCAGGATGTGACGTTTGGAAGATGTTGGATTTTGGTTACATAACATCACAAAATAAAACCAACAAATTTTCAACGTCTATTAACATTAGAATGGCAGGTTGAACTGACGTTAAAATTCAGACGTTTATCAGACGTTGTTATTTGGTCACCAAACCTTACAGCTTATTGTTGGTAATTCACGTAAATTTGACCTCAGGATGTGACGTTTGGAAGATGTTGGATTTTGGTTACATAACATCACAAAATAAAACCAACAAATTTTCAACGTCTATTAACGTTAGAATGGCAGGTTGAACTGACGTTAAAATTCAGATGTTTATCAGACGTTGGGATTTGGTCACCATACCTTACAGCTTAATGTTGGTAATTTACGTCAATTTGACATCAGGATGTGACGTTTGGAAGATGTTGGATTTTGGTTGCATAACATTACAACTTAAAACCAACAAATTGTCAACGTCTATTGATGTTAGAATGGCAGGTTGAACTGATGTTAAAATTCAGACGTTTATCAGACGTTGGGATTTGGTCACCATATCTTACAGCTTAATGTTGGTAATTTACTTCAATTTGACATCAGGATGTGACGTTTGGAAGATGTTGGATTTTGGTTACATAACATCACTACTTAAAACCAACAAATTATCAATGTCTATTGATGTTAGAATGGCAGGTTGAACTGACGTTAAAAGTCAGATGTTTATCAGACATTGGGATTTGGTCACCATATCTTACAGCTTAATGTTGGTAATTTACGTCAATTTGACATCAGGATGTGACGTTTGGAAGATGTTGTATTTTGGTTACATAACAGCACAAATTAAAACCAACAAATTATCAATGTCTATTGATGTTAGAATGGCAGGTTGAACTGACGTTAAAATTCAGACGTTTATCAAACGTTGGGATTTGGTCACCATAACTTACAGCTTAATGTTGGTAATTTACGTCAATTTGACATCAGGATGTGACGTTTGGAAGATGTTGGATTTTGGTTACATAACATCACTACTTATAACCAACAAATTATCAACGTCTATTGATGTTAGAATGGCAAGTTGAACTGACATTAAAATTCAGACGTTAATCAGAGGCTGGGATTTGGTCACCATACCTTACAACTAAATGTTGTTAATTTACGTCAATTTGACATCAGGATGTGACGTTTGGAAGATGTTGGATTTTGGTTACATAACATCACTACTTATAACCAACAAATTATCAACGTCTATTGATGTTAGAATGGCAAGTTGAACTGACGTTAAAATTCAGACGTTTATCAGACGTTGGGATTTGGTCACCAAACCTTACAGCTTATTGTTGGTAATTTACGTAAATTTGACCTCAGGATGTGACGTTTGGAAGATGTTGGATTTTGGTTACATAACATCACAAAATAAAACCAACAAATTTTCAACGTCTATTAACGTTAGAATGGCAGGTTGAACTGACGTTAAAATTCAGACGTTTATCAGACGTTGGGATTTGGTCACCAAACCTTACAGCTTAATGTTGGTAATTTACGTCAATTTGACATCAGGATGTGACGTTTGGAAGATGTTGTATTTTGGTTACATAACATCACTACTTATAACCAACAAATTATCAATGTCTATTGGTGTTAGAATGGCAAGTTGATCTGACGTTAAAATTCAGACGCTAATCAGACATTGGGATTTGGTCACCATACTTTACAGCTTAATGTTGGTAATTTACGTCAATTTGACATCAGGATGTGACGTTTGGAAGATGTTGGATTTTAGTTGCATAACATCACTACTTAAAACCAACAAATTATCAAAGTCTATTGATGTTAGAATGGCAGGTTGAACTGACGTTAAAATTCAGACGTTAATCAGAGGTTGGGATTTGGTCACCATACCTTACAGCTTAATTTTGGTAATTTACATCAATTTGACATCAGGATGTGACGTTTGCAAGATGTTGGATTTTGGTTACATAACATCACTACTTAAAACCAACAACTTATCAATGTCTATTGATGTTAGAATGGCAGGTTGAACTGACGTTAAAATTCAGATGTTTATCAGACGTTGGGATTTGGTCACCATACCTTACAGCTTAATGTTGGTAATTTACGTCAATTTGACATCAGGATGTGACATTTGAAAGATGTTGGATTTTGGTTACATAACATCACAAAATAAAACAAACAATTTATCAACGTCTATTGATGTTAGAATGGCAGGTTGAACTGACGTTAAAATTCAGACATTTATCAGACGTTGGGATTTGGTCACCATACCTTACAGCTTAATGTTGGTAATTTACATCAATTTGACATCAGGATGTGACGTTTGGAAGATGTTGGATTTTGGTTACATAACATCACTACTTAAAACCAACAAATTATCAATGTCTATTGATGTTAGAATGGCAGGTTGAACTGACGTCAAAAGTCAGATGTTTATCAGACGTTGGGATTTGGTCACCATATCTTACAGCTTAATGTTGGTAATTTACGTCAATTTGACATCAGGATGTGACGTTTGGAAGATGTTGTATTTTGGTTACATAACAGCACAAATTAAAACCAACAAATTATCAATGTCTATTGATGTTAGAATGGCAGGTTGAACTGACGTTAAAATTCAGACGTTTATCAAACGTTGGGATTTGGTCACCATAACTTACAGCTTAATGTTGGTAATTTACGTCAATTTGACATCAGGATGTGACGTTTGGAAGATGTTGGATTTTGGTTACATAACATCACTACTTATAACCAACAAATTATCAACGTCTATTGATGTTAGAATGGCATGTTGAACTGACGTTAAAATTCAGACATTAATCAGAGGCTGGGATTTGGTCACCATACCTTACAACTAAATGTTGTTAATTTACGTCAATTTGACATCAGGATGTGACGTTTGGAAGATGTTGGATTTTGGTTACATAACATCACTACTTATAACCAACAAATTATCAACGTCTATTGATGTTAGAATGGCAAGTTGAACTGACGTTAAAATTCAGACGTTTATCAGACGTTGGGATTTGGTCACCAAACCTTACAGCTTATTGTTGGTAATTTACGTAAATTTGACCTCAGGATGTGACGTTTGGAAGATGTTGGATTTTGGTTACATAACATCACAAAATAAAACCAACAAATTTTCAACGTCTATTAACGTTAGAATGGCAGGTTGAACTGTTGTTAAAATTCAGACGTTTATCAGACGTTGGGATTTGGTCACCAAACCTTACAGCTTATTGTTGGTAATTTACGTAAATTTGACCTCAGGATGTGACGTTTGGAAGATGTTGGATTTTGGTTGCATAACATCACTACTTAAAACCAACAAATTATCAACGTCTATTGATGTTAGAATGGCAGGTTGAACTGACATTAAAATTCAGACTTTTATCAGACGTTGGGATTTGGTCACCATACCATACAGCTTAATGTTGGTAATTTACATCAATTTGACATCAGGATGTGACGTTTGGAAGATGTTTTATTTTGGTTACATAACATCACTACTTAAAACCAACAAATTATCAATGTCTATTGATGTTAGAATGGCAGGTTGAACTGACGTTAAAATTCAGATGTTTATCAGACGTTGGGATTTGGTCACCATACCTTACAGCTTAATGTTGGTAATGTACGTCAATTTGACATCAGGATGTGACGTTTGGAAGATGTTGGATTTTGGTTACATAACATCACTACTTATAACCAACAAATAATCAACGTCTATTGATGTTAGAATGGCAAGTTGAACTGACGTTAAAATTCAGACGTTTATCAGACGTTGGGATTTGGTCACCAAACCTTACAGCTTATTGTTGGTAATTTACGTAAATTTGACCTCAGGATGTGACGTTTGGAAGATGTTGGATTTTGGTTACATAACATCACAAAATAAAACCAACAAATTTTCAAAGTCTATTAACGTTAGAATGGCAGGTTGAACTGACGTTAAAATTCAGATGTTTATCAGACGTTGGGATTTGGTCACCATACCCTACAGCTTAATGTTGGTAATTTACGTCAATTTGACATCAGGATGTGACGTTTGGAAGATGTTGTATTTTGGTTACATAACATCACTACTCATAACCAACAAATTATCAATGTCTATTGGTGTTAGAATGGCAAGTTGATCTGACGTTAAAATTCAGACGCTAATCAGACATTGGGATTTGGTCACCATACTTTACAGCTTAATGTTGGTAATTTACATCAATTTGACATCAGGATGTGACGTTTGGAAGATGTTGGATTTTGGTTACATAACATCACTACTTAAAACCAACAAATTATCAATGTCTATTGATGTTAGAATGGCAGGTTGAACTGACGTTAAAATTCAGATGTTTATCAGACGTTGGGATTTGGTCACCATACCTTACAGCTTAATGTTGGTAATTTACGTCAATTTGACATCAGGATGTGACGTTTGGAAGATGTTGGATTTTGGTTGCATAACATTACAACTTAAAACCAACAAATTGTCAATGTCTATTGATGTTAGAATGGCAGGTTGAACTGATGTTAAAATTCAGACGTTTATCAGACGTTGGGATTTGGTCACCATATCTTACAGCTTAATGTTGGTAATTTACTTCAATTTGACATCAGGATGTGACGTTTGGAAGATGTTGGATTTTGGTTACATAACATCACTACTTAAAACCAACAAATTATCAATGTCTATTGATGTTAGAATGGCAGGTTGAACTGACGTTAAAAGTCAGATGTTTATCAGACATTGGGATTTGGTCACCATATCTTACAGCTTAATGTTGGTAATTTACGTCAATTTGACATCAGGATGTGACGTTTGGAAGATGTTGTATTTTGGTTACATAACAGCACAAATTAAAACCAACAAATTATCAATGTCTATTGATGTTAGAATGGCAGGTTGAACTGACGTTAAAATTCAGACGTTTATCAAACGTTGGGATTTGGTCACCATAACTTACAGCTTAATGTTGGTAATTTACGTCAATTTGACATCAGGATGTGACGTTTGGAAGATGTTGGATTTTGGTTACATAACATCACTACTTATAACCAACAAATTATCAACGTCTATTGATGTTAGAATGGCAAGTTGAACTGACGTTAAAATTCAGACGTTAATCAGAGGCTGGGATTTGGTCACCATACCTTACAACTAAATGTTGTTAATTCACGTCAATTTGACATCAGGATGTGACGTTTGGAAGATGTTGGATTTTGGTTACATAACATCACTACTTATAACCAACAAATTATCAACGTCTATTGATGTTAGAATGGCAAGTTGAACTGACGTTAAAATTCAGACGTTTATCAGACGTTGGGATTTGGTCACCAAACCTTACAGCTTATTGTTGGTAATTTACGTAAATTTGACCTCAGGATGTGACGTTTGGAAGATGTTGGATTTTGGTTACATAACATCACAAAATAAAACCAACAAATTTTCAACGTCTATTAACGTTAGAATGGCAGGTTGAACTGACGTTAAAATTCAGATGTTTATCAGACGTTGGGATTTGGTCACCAAACCTTACAGCTTATTGTTGGTAATTCACGTAAATTTGACCTCAGGATGTGACGTTTGGAAGATGTTGGATTTTGGTTACATAACATCACAAAATAAAACCAACAAATTGTCAACGTCTATTGATGTTAGAATGGCAGGTTGAACTGATGTTAAAATTCAGACGTTTATCAGACGTTGGGATTTAGTCACCATATCTTACAGCTTAATGTTGGTAATTTACTTCAATTTGACATCAGGATGTGACGTTTGGAAGATGTTGGATTTTGGTTACATAACATCACTACTTAAAACCAACAAATTATCAATGTCTATTGATGTTAGAATGGCAGGTTGAACTGACGTTAAAAGTCAGATGTTTATCAGACATTGGGATTTGGTCACCATATCTTACAGCTTAATGTTGGTAATTTACGTCAATTTGACATCAGGATGTGACGTTTGGAAGATGTTGTATTTTGGTTACATAACAGCACAAATTAAAACCAACAAATTATCAATGTCTATTGATGTTAGAATGGCAGGTTGAACTGACGTTAAAATTCAGACGTTTATCAAACGTTGGGATTTGGTCACCATAACTTACAGCTTAATGTTGGTAATTTACGTCAATTTGACATCAGGATGTGACGTTTGGAAGATGTTGGATTTTGGTTACATAACATCACTACTTATAACCAACAAATTATCAACGTCTATTGATGTTAGAATGGCAAGTTGAACTGACGTTAAAATTCAGACGTTAATCAGAGGCTGGGATTTGGTCACCATACCTTACAACTAAATGTTGTTAATTTACGTCAATTTGACATCAGGATGTGACGTTTGGAAGATGTTGGATTTTGGTTACATAACATCACTACTTATAACCAACAAATTATCAACGTCTATTGATGTTAGAATGGCAAGTTGAACTGACGTTAAAATTCAGACGTTTATCAGACGTTGGGATTTGGTCACCAAACCTTACAGCTTATTGTTGGTAATTTACGTAAATTTGACCTCAGGATGTGACGTTTGGAAGATGTTGGATTTTGGTTACATAACATCACAAAATAAAACCAACAAATTTTCAACGTCTATTAACGTTAGAATGGCAGGTTGAACTGACGTTAAAATTCAGACGTTTATCAGACGTTGGGATTTGGTCACCAAACCTTACAGCTTATTGTTGGTAATTCACGTAAATTTGACCTCAGGATGTGACGTTTGGAAGATGTTGGATTTTGGTTACATAACATCACAAAATAAAACCAACAAATTTTCAACGTCTATTAACGTTAGAATGGCAGGTTGAACTGACGTTAAAATTCAGATGTTTATCAGACGTTGGGATTTGGTCACCATACCTTACAGCTTAATGTTGGTAATTTACGTCAATTTGACATCAGGATGTGACGTTTGGAAGATGTTGTATTTTGGTTACATAACATCACTACTTAAAACCAACAAATTATCAACGTCTATTGATGTTAGAATGGCAGGTTGAACTGACGTTAAAATTCAGACGTTAATCAGAGTTTGGGATTTGGTCACCATACCTTACAGCTTAATGTTGGTAATTTACATCAATTTGACATCAGGATGTAACGTTTGCAAGATGTTGGATTTTGGTTACATAACATCACTACTTAAAACCAACAACTTATCAATGTCTATTGATGTTAGAATGGCAGGTTGAACTGACGTTAAAATTCAGACATTTATCAGACGTTGGGATTTGGTCACCATACCTTACAGCTTAATGTTGGTAATTTACATCAATTTGACATCAGGATCTGACGTTTGGAAGATGTTGGATTTTGGTTACATAACATCACTACTTAAAACCAAGAAATTATCAATGTCTATTGATGTTAGAATGGCAGGTTGAACTGACGTTAAAATTCAGATGTTTATCAGACGTTGGGATTTGGTCACCATACCTTACAGCTTAATGTTGGTAATGTACGTCAATTTGACATCAGGATGTGACGTTTGGAAGATGTTGGAATTTGGTTACATAACATCACTTCTTATAACCAACAAATAATCAACGTCTATTGATGTTAGAATGGCAAGTTGAACTACGTTAAAATTCAGACGTTTATCAGACGTTGGGATTTGGTCACCAAACCTTACAGCTTATTGTTGGTAATTTACGTAAATTTGACCTCAGGATGTGACGTTTGGAAGATGTTGGATTTTGGTTACATAACATCACAAAATAAAACCAACAAATTTTCAAAGTCTATTAACGTTAGAATGGCAGGTTGAACTGACGTTAAAGTTCAGATGTTTATCAGACGTTGGGATTTGGTCACCATACCTTACAGCTTAATGTTGGTAATTTACGTCAATTTGACATCAGGATGTGACGTTTGGAAGATGTTGTTTTTTGGTTACATAACATCACTACTCATAACCAACAAATTATCAATGTTTATTGGTGTTAGAATGGCAAGTTGATCTGACGTTAAAATTCAGACGCTAATCAGACATTGGTATTTGGTCACCATACTTTACAGCTTAATGTTGGTAATTTACGTCAATTTGACATCAGGATGTGACGTTTGGAAGATGTTGGATTTTAGTTGCATAACATCACTACTTAAAACCAACAAATTATCAATGTCTATTGATGTTAGAATGGCAGGTTGAACTGACGTTAAAATTCAGACGTTAATCAGAGGTTGGGATTTGGTCACCATACCTTACAGCTTAATGTTGGTAATTTACATCAATTTGACATCAGGATGTGACGTTTGGAAGATGTTGGATTTTGTTTGCATAACATCACTACTTAAAACCAACAAAATATCAACGTCTATTGATGTTAGAATGGCAGGTTGAACTGTTGTTAAAATTCAGGCGTTTATCAGACGTTGGGATTTGGTCACCATACCTTACAGCTTAATGTTGGTAATTTACATCAATTTGACATCAGGATGTGACGTTTGGAAGATGTTGGATTTTGGTTACATAACATCACTACTTAAAACCAACAACTTATCAATGTCTATTGATGTTAGAATGGCAGGTTGAACTGACGTTAAAATTCAGATGTTTATCAGACGTTGGGATTTGGTCACCATACCTTACAGCTTAATGTTGGTAATTTACGTCATTTTGACATCAGGATGTGACATTTGAAAGATGTTGGATTTTGGTTGCATAACATCACAAAATAAAACCAACAAATTATTAACGTCTATTGATGTTAGAATGGCAGGTTGAACTGACGTTAAAATTCAGACGTTAATCAGAGGTTGGGATTTGGTCACCATACCTTACAACTAAATGTTGGTAATTTACGTCAATTTGACATCAGGATGTGACGTATGGAAGATGTTGGATTTTGGTTGCATAACATCACTACTTAAAACCAACAAATTATCAACGTCTATTGATGTTAGAATGGCAGGTTGAACTGACGTTAAAATTCAGATGTTTATCAGACGTTGGGATTTGGTCACCATAACTTACAGCTTAATGTTGGTAATGTACGTCAATTTGACATCAGGATGTGACGTTTGGAAGATGTTGGATTTTGGTTACATAACATCACTACTTATAACCAACAAATAATCAACGTCTATTGATGTTAGAATGGCAAGTTGAACTGACGTTAAAATTCAGACGTTTATCAGACGTTGGGATTTGGTCACCAAACCTTACAGCTTATTGTTGGTAATTTACGTAAATTTGACCTCAGGATGTGACGTTTGGAAGATGTTGGATTTTGGTTACATAACATCACAAAATAAAACCAACAAATTTTCAAAGTCTATTAACGTTAGAATGGCAGGTTGAACTGACGTTAGAGTTCAGATGTTTATCAGACGTTGGGATTTGGTCACCATACCTTACAGCTTAATGTTGGTAATTTATGTCAATTTGACATCAGGATGTGACGTTTGGAAGATGTTGTATTTTGGTTACATAACATCACTACTCATAAACAAAACAAATTATCAATGTCTATTGGTGTTAGAATGGCAAGTTGATCTGACGTTAAAATTCAGACGCTAATCAGACATTGGGATTTGGTCACCATACTTTACAGCTTAATGTTGGTAATTTACGTCAATTTGACATCAGGATGTGACGTTTGGAAGATGTTGGATTTTAGTTGCATAACATCACTACTTAAAACCAACAAATTATCAATGTCTATTGATGTTAGAATGGCAGGTTGAACTGACGTTAAAATTCAGACGTTAATCAGAGGTTGGGATTTGGTCACCATACCTTACAGCTTAATGTTGGTAATTTACATCAATTTGACATCAGGATGTGACGTTTGGAAGATGTTGGATTTTGGTTACATAACATCACTACTTAAAACCAACAACTTATCAATGTCTATTGATGTTAGAATGGCAGGTTGAACTGACGTTAAAATTCAGACGTTTATCAGACGTTGGGATTTGGTCACCAAACCTTACAGCTTATTGTTGGTAATTTACGTAAATTTGACCTCAGGATGTGACGTTTGGAAGATGTTGGATTTTGGTTACATAACATCACAAAATAAAACCAACAAATTTTCAAAGTCTATTAACGTTAGAATGGCAGGTTGAACTGACGTTAGAGTTCAGATGTTTATCAGACGTTGGGATTTGGTCACCATACCTTACAGCTTAATGTTGGTAATTTATGTCAATTTGACATCAGGATGTGACGTTTGGAAGATGTTGTATTTTGGTTACATAACATCACTACTCATAAACAAAACAAATTATCAATGTCTATTGGTGTTAGAATGGCAAGTTGATCTGACGTTAAAATTCAGACGCTAATCAGACATTGGGATTTGGTCACCATACTTTACAGCTTAATGTTGGTAATTTACGTCAATTTGACATCAGGATGTGACGTTTGGAAGATGTTGGATTTTAGTTGCATAACATCACTACTTAAAACCAACAAATTATCAATGTCTATTGATGTTAGAATGGCAGGTTGAACTGACGTTAAAATTCAGACGTTAATCAGAGGTTGGGATTTGGTCACCATACCTTACAGCTTAATGTTGGTAATTTACATCAATTTGACATCAGGATGTGACGTTTGGAAGATGTTGGATTTTGGTTACATAACATCACTACTTAAAACCAACAACTTATCAATGTCTATTGATGTTAGAATGGCAGGTTGAACTGACGTTAAAATTCAGATGTTTATCAGACGTTGGGATTTGGTCACCATACCTTACAGCTTAATGTTGGTAATTTACGTCATTTTGACATCAGGATGTGACATTTGAAAGATGTTGGATTTTGGTTGCATAACATCACAAAATAAAACCAACAAATTATCAACGTCTATTGATGTTAGAATGGCAGGTTGAACTGACGTTAAAATTCAGACGTTAATCAGAGGTTGGGATTTGGTCACCATACCTTACAACTAAATGTTGGTAATTTACGTCAATTTGACATCAGGATGTGACGTATGGAAGATGTTGGATTTTGGTTGCATAACATCACTACTTAAAACCAACAAATTATCAACGTCTATTGATGTTAGAATGGCAGGTTGAACTGTTGTTAAAATTCAGGCGTTCATCAGACGTTGGGATTTGGTCACCACACCTTACAGCTTAATGCTGGTAATTTACATCAATTTGACATCAGGATGTGACGTTTGGAAGATGTTGGATTTTGGTTGCATAACATCACTACTTAAAACCAACAAAATATCAACGTCTATTGATGTTAGATTGGCAGGTTGAACTGACGCTAAAAGTCAGATGTTTATCAGACGTTGGGATTTGGTCACCATACCTTACAGCTTAATGTTGGTAATTTACGTAAATTTGACATCAGGATGTGACGTTTGGAAGATGTTGGATTTTGGTTACATAACATCACTACTTAAAACCAACACATTATCAATGTCTATTGATGTTAGAATGGCAGGTTGAACTGACGTTAAAATTCAGATGTTTATCAGACGTTGGGATTTGGTCACCATACCTTACAGCTTAATGTTGGTAATTTACATCAATTTGACATCAGGATGTGACGTTTGGAAGATGTTGGATTTTGGTTACATAACATCACTACTTAAAACCAACAAATTATCAATGTCTATTGATGTTAGAATGGCAGGTTGAACTGACGTTAAAATTCAGATGTTTATCAGACGTTGGGATTTGGTCACCATACCTTACAGCTTAATGTTGGTAATTTACGTCAATTTGACATCAGGATGTGACGTTTGGAAGATGTTGGATTTTGGTTGCATAACATTACAACTTAAAACCAACAAATTGTCAATGTCTATTGATGTTAGAATGGCAGGTTGAACTGATGTTAAAATTCAGACGTTTATCAGACGTTGGGATTTGGTCACCATATCTTACAGCTTAATGTTGGTAATTTACTTCAATTTGACATCAGGATGTGACGTTTGGAAGATGTTGGATTTTGGTTACATAACATCACTACTTAAAACCAACAAATTATCAATGTCTATTGATGTTAGAATGGCACGTTGAACTGACGTTAAAAGTCAGATGTTTATCAGACATTGGGATTTGGTCACCATATCTTACAGCTTAATGTTGGTAATTTACGTCAATTTGACATCAGGATGTGACGTTTGGAAGATGTTGTATTTTGGTTACATAACAGCACAAATTAAAACCAACAAATTATCAATGTCTATTGATGTTAGAATGGCAGGTTGAACTGACGTTAAAATTCAGACGTTTATCAAACGTTGGGATTTGGTCACCATAACTTACAGCTTAATGTTGGTAATTTACGTCAATTTGACATCAGGATGTGACGTTTGGAAGATGTTGGATTTTGGTTACATAACATCACTACTTATAACCAACAAATTATCAACGTCTATTGATGTTAGAATGGCAAGTTGAACTGACGTTAAAATTCAGACGTTAATCAGAGGCTGGGATTTGGTCACCATACCTTACAACTAAATGTTGTTAATTCACGTCAATTTGACATCAGGATGTGACGTTTGGAAGATGTTGGATTTTGGTTACATAACATCACTACTTATAACCAACAAATTATCAACGTCTATTGATGTTAGAATGGCAAGTTGAACTGACGTTAAAATTCAGACGTTTATCAGACGTTGGGATTTGGTCACCAAACCTTACAGCTTATTGTTGGTAATTTACGTAAATTTGACCTCAGGATGTGACGTTTGGAAGATGTTGGATTTTGGTTACATAACATCACAAAATAAAACCAACAAATTTTCAACGTCTATTAACGTTAGAATGGCAGGTTGAACTGACGTTAAAATTCAGATGTTTATCAGACGTTGGGATTTGGTCACCAAACCTTACAGCTTATTGTTGGTAATTCACGTAAATTTGACCTCAGGATGTGACGTTTGGAAGATGTTGGATTTTGGTTACATAACATCACAAAATAAAACCAACAAATTTTCAACGTCTATTAACGTTAGAATGGCAGGTTGAACTGACGTTAAAATTCAGATGTTTATCAGACGTTGGGATTTGGTCACCATACCTTACAGCTTAATGTTGGTAATTTACGTCAATTTGACATCAGGATGTGACGTTTGGAAGATGTTGGATTTTGGTTGCATAACATTACAACTTAAAACCAACAAATTGTCAACGTCTATTGATGTTAGAATGGCAGGTTGAACTGATGTTAAAATTCAGACGTTTATCAGACGTTGGGATTTAGTCACCATATCTTACAGCTTAATGTTGGTAATTTACTTCAATTTGACATCAGGATGTGACGTTTGGAAGATGTTGGATTTTGGTTACATAACATCACTACTTAAAACCAACAAATTATCAATGTCTATTGATGTTAGAATGGCAGGTTGAACTGACGTTAAAAGTCAGATGTTTATCAGACATTGGGATTTGGTCACCATATCTTACAGCTTAATGTTGGTAATTTACGTCAATTTGACATAAGGATGTGACGTTTGGAAGATGTTGTATTTTGGTTACATAACAGCACAAATTAAAACCAACAAATTATCAATGTCTATTGATGTTAGAATGGCAGGTTGAACTGACGTTAAAATTCAGACGTTTATCAAACGTTGGGATTTGGTCACCATAACTTACAGCTTAATGTTGGTAATTTACGTCAATTTGACATCAGGATGTGACGTTTGGAAGATGTTGGATTTTGGTTACATAACATCACTACTTATAACCAACAAATTATCAACGTCTATTGATGTTAGAATGGCAAGTTGAACTGACGTTAAAATTCAGACGTTAATCAGAGGCTGGGATTTGGTCACCATACCTTACAACTAAATGTTGTTAATTTACGTCAATTTGACATCAGGATGTGACGTTTGGAAGATGTTGGATTTTGGTTACATAACATCACTACTTATAACCAACAAATTATCAACGTCTATTGATGTTAGAATGGCAAGTTGAACTGACGTTAAAATTCAGACGTTTATCAGACGTTGGGATTTGGTCACCAAACCTTACAGCTTATTGTTGGTAATTTACGTAAATTTGACCTCAGGATGTGACGTTTGGAAGATGTTGGATTTTGGTTACATAACATCACAAAATAAAACCAACAAATTTTCAACGTCTATTAACGTTAGAATGGCAGGTTGAACTGACGTTAAAATTCAGACAATTATCAGACGTTGGGATTTGGTCACCAAACCTTACAGCTTATTGTTGGTAATTCACGTAAATTTGACCTCAGGATGTGACGTTTGGAAGATGTTGGATTTTGGTTACATAACATCACAAAATAAAACCAACAAATTTTCAACGTCTATTAACGTTAGAATGGCAGGTTGAACTGACGTTAAAATTCAGATGTTTATCAGACGTTGGGATTTGGTCACCATACCTTACAGCTTAATGTTGGTAATTTACGTCAATTTGACATCAGGATGTGACGTTTGGAAGATGTTGTATTTTGGTTACATAACATCACTACTTAAAACCAACAAATTATCAACGTCTATTGATGTTAGAATGGCAGGTTGAACTGACGTTAAAATTCAGACGTTAATCAGAGTTTGGGATTTGGTCACCATACCTTACAGCTTAATGTTGGTAATTTACATCAATTTGACATCAGGATGTAACGTTTGCAAGATGTTGGATTTTGGTTACATAACATCACTACTTAAAACCAACAACTTATCAATGTCTATTGATGTTAGAATGGCAGGTTGAACTGACGTTAAAATTCAGACATTTATCAGACGTTGGGATTTGGTCACCATACTTTACAGCTTAATGTTGGTAATTTACATCAATTTGACATCAGGATCTGACGTTTGGAAGATGTTGGATTTTGGTTACATAACATCACTACTTAAAACCAACAAATTATCAATGTCTATTGATGTTAGAATGGCAGGTTGAACTGACGTTAAAATTCAGATGTTTATCAGACGTTGGGATTTGGTCACCATACCTTACAGCTTAATGTTGGTAATGTACGTCAATTTGACATCAGGATGTGACGTTTGGAAGATGTTGGATTTTGGTTACATAAAATCACTTCTTATAACCAACAAATAATCAACGTCTATTGATGTTAGAATGGCAAGTTGAACTACGTTAAAATTCAGACGTTTATCAGACGTTGGGATTTGGTCACCAAACCTTACAGCTTATTGTTGGTAATTTACGTAAATTTGACCTCAGGATGTGACGTTTGGAAGATGTTGGATTTTGGTTACATAACATCACAAAATAAAACCAACAAATTTTCAAAGTCTATTAACGTTAGAATGGCAGGTTGAACTGACGTTAAAGTTCAGATGTTTATCAGACGTTGGGATTTGGTCACCATACCTTACAGCTTAATGTTGGTAATTTACGTCAATTTGACATCAGGATGTGACGTTTGGAAGATGTTGTATTTTGGTTACATAACATCACTACTCATAACCAACAAATTATCAATGTTTATTGGTGTTAGAATGGCAAGTTGATCTGACGTTAAAATTCAGACGCTAATCAGACATTGGTATTTGGTCACCATACTTTACAGCTTAATGTTGGTAATTTACGTCAATTTGACATCAGGATGTGACGTTTGGAAGATGTTGGATTTTAGTTGCATAACATCACTACTTAAAACCAACAAATTATCAATGTCTATTGATGTTAGAATGGCAGGTTGAACTGACGTTAAAATTCAGACGTTAATCAGAGGTTGGGATTTGGTCACCATACCTTACAGCTTAATGTTGGTAATTTACATCAATTTGACATCAGGATGTGACGTTTGGAAGATGTTGGATTTTGTTTGCATAACATCACTACTTAAAACCAACAAAATATCAACGTCTATTGATGTTAGAATGGCAGGTTGAACTGTTGTTAAAATTCAGGCGTTTATCAGACGTTGGGATTTGGTCACCATACCTTACAGCTTAATGTTGGTAATTTACATCAATTTGACATCAGGATGTGACGTTTGGAAGATGTTGGATTTTGGTTACATAACATCACTACTTAAAACCAACAACTTATCAATGTCTATTGATGTTAGAATGGCAGGTTGAACTGACGTTAAAATTCAGATGTTTATCAGACGTTGGGATTTGGTCACCATACCTTACAGCTTAATGTTGGTAATTTACGTCATTTTGACATCAGGATGTGACATTTGAAAGATGTTGGATTTTGGTTGCATAACATCACAAAATAAAACCAACAAATTATCAACGTCTATTGATGTTAGAATGGCAGGTTGAACTGACGTTAAAATTCAGACGTTAATCAGAGGTTGGGATTTGGTCACCATACCTTACAACTAAATGTTGGTAATTTACGTCAATTTGACATCAGGATGTGACGTATGGAAGATGTTGGATTTTGGTTGCATAACATCACTACTTAAAACCAACAAATTATCAACGTCTATTGATGTTAGAATGGCAGGTTGAACTGACGTTAAAATTCAGGCGTTCATCAGACGTTGGGATTTGGTCACCACACCTTACAGCTTAATGCTGGTAATTTACATCAATTTGACATCAGGATGTGACGTTTGGAAGATGTTGGATTTTGGTTGCATAACATCACTACTTAAAACCAACAAAATATCAACGTCTATTGATGTTAGATTGGCAGGTTGAACTGACGCTAAAAGTCAGATGTTTATCAGACGTTGGGATTTGGTCACCATACCTTACAGCTTAATGTTGGTAATTTACGTAAATTTGACATCAGGATGTGACGTTTGGAAGATGTTGGATTTTGGTTACATAACATCACTACTTAAAACCAACACATTATCAACGTCTATTGATGTTAGAATGGCAGGTTGAACTGACGTTAAAATTCAGATGTTTATCAGACGTTGGGATTTGGTCACCATACCTTACAGCTTAATGTTGGTAATTTACATCAATTTGACATCAGGATGTGACGTTTGGAAGATGTTGGATTTTGGTTGCATAACATCACTACTTAAAACCAACAAATTATCAACGTCTATTGATGTTAGAATGGCAGGTTGAACTGACGTTAAAATTCAGACGTTTATCAGACGTTGGGATTTGGTCACCATACCTTACAGCTTAATGTTGGTAATTTACGTCATTTTGACATCAGGATGTGACATTTGAAAGATGTTGGATTTTGGTTGCATAACATCACAAAATAAAACCAACAAATTATCAACGTCTATTGATGTTAGAATGGCAGGTTGAACTGACGTTAAAATTCAGACGTTAATCAGAGGTTGGGATTTGGTCACCATACCTTACAACTAAATGTTGGTAATTTACGTCAATTTGACATCAGGATGTGACGTATGGAAGATGTTGGATTTTGGTTGCATAACATCACTACTTAAAACCAACAAATTATCAACGTCTATTGATGTTAGAATGGCAGGTTGAACTGACGTTAAAATTCAGATGTTTATCAGACGTTGGGATTTGGTCACCATAACTTACAGCTTAATGTTGGTAATGTACGTCAATTTGACATCAGGATGTGACGTTTGGAAGATGTTGGATTTTGGTTACATAACATCACTACTTATAACCAACAAATAATCAACGTCTATTGATGTTAGAATGGCAAGTTGAACTGACGTTAAAATTCAGACGTTTATCAGACGTTGGGATTTGGTCACCAAACTATACAGCTTATTGTTGGTAATTTACGTAAATTTGACCTCAGGATGTGACGTTTGGAAGATGTTGGATTTTGGTTACATAACATCACAAAATAAAACCAACAAATTTTCAAAGTCTATTAACGTTAGAATGGCAGGTTGAACTGACGTTAAAGTTCAGATGTTTATCAGACGTTGGGATTTGGTCACCATACCTTACAGCTTAATGTTGGTAATTTACGTCAATTTGACATCAGGATGTGACGTTTGGAAGATGTTGTATTTTGGTTACATAACATCACTACTCATAAACAAAACAAATTATCAATGTCTATTGGTGTTAGAATGGCAAGTTGATCTGACGTTAAAATTCAGACGCTAATCAGACATTGGGATTTGGTCACCATACTTTACAGCTTAATGTTGGTAATTTACGTCAATTTGACATCAGGATGTGACGTTTGGAAGATGTTGGATTTTAGTTGCATAACATCACTACTTAAAACCAACAAATTATCAATGTCTATTGATGTTAGAATGGCAGGTTGAACTGACGTTAAAATTCAGACGTTAATCAGAGGTTGGGATTTGGTCACCATACCTTACAGCTTAATGTTGGTAATTTACATCAATTTGACATCAGGATGTGACGTTTGGAAGATGTTGGATTTTGGTTACATAACATCACTACTTAAAACCAACAACTTATCAATGTCTATTGATGTTAGAATGGCAGGTTGAACTGACGTTAAAATTCAGATATTTATCAGACCTTGGGATTTGGTCACCATACCTTACAGCTTAATGTTGGTAATTTACATCAATTTGACATCAGGATGTGACGTTTGGAAGATGTTGGATTTTGGTTGCATAACATCACTACTTAAAACCAACAAATTATCAATGTCTATTGATGTTAGAATGGCAGGTTGAACTGACGTTAAAATTCAGATGTTTATCAGACGTTGGGATTTGGTCACCATACCTTACAGCTTAATGTTGGTAATTTACGTCCATTTGACATCAGGATGTGATGTTTGGAAGATGTTGGATTTTGGTTGCATAACATCACTACTTAAAACCAACAAATTATCAACGTCTATTGATGTTAAAATGGCAAATTGAACTGATGTTAAAATTCAGACGTTGGGATTTGGTCACCATACCTTACAGCTTAATGTTGGTAAATTATGTCAATTTGACATCAGGATGTGACATTTGAAAGATGTTGGATTTTGGTTGCATAACATCACAAAATAAAACCAACAAATTATCAACGTCTATTGATGTTAGAATGGCAGGTTGAACTGACGTTAAAATTCAGACATTTATCAGATGTTAGGATTTGGTCACCATACCTTACAGCTTAATGTTGGTAATTTACATCAATTTGACATCAGGATGTGACGTTTGGAAGATGTTGGATTTTGGTTACATAACATCACTACTTAAAACCAACAAATTATCAATGTCTATTGATGTTAGAATGGCAGGTTGAACTGACGTTAAAATTCAGATGTTTATCAGACGTTGGGATTTGGTCACCATACCTTACAGCTTAATGTTGGTAATTTACGTCAATTTGACATCAGGATGTGACGTTTGGAAGATGTTGGATTTTGGTTGCATAACATTACAACTTAAAACCAACAAATTGTCAATGTCTATTGATGTTAGAATGGCAGGTTGAACTGATGTTAAAATTCAGACGTTTATCAGACGTTGGGATTTGGTCACCATATCTTACAGCTTAATGTTGGTAATTTACTTCAATTTGACATCAGGATGTGACGTTTGGAAGATGTTGGATTTTGGTTACATAACATCACTACTTAAAACCAACAAATTATCAATGTCTATTGATGTTAGAATGGCAGGTTGAACTGACGTTAAAAGTCAGATGTTTATCAGACATTGGGATTTGGTCACCATATCTTACAGCTTAATGTTGGTAATTTACGTCAATTTGACATCAGGATGTGACGTTTGGAAGATGTTGTATTTTGGTTACATAACAGCACAAATTAAAACCAACAAATTATCAATGTCTATTGATGTTAGAATGGCAGGTTGAACTGACGTTAAAATTCAGACGTTTATCAAACGTTGGGATTTGGTCACCATAACTTACAGCTTAATGTTGGTAATTTACGTCAATTTGACATCAGGATGTGACGTTTGGAAGATGTTGGATTTTGGTTACATAACATCACTACTTATAACCAACAAATTATCAACGTCTATTGATGTTAGAATGGCAAGTTGAACTGACGTTAAAATTCAGACGTTAATCAGAGGCTGGGATTTGGTCACCATACCTTACAACTAAATGTTGTTAATTCACGTCAATTTGACATCAGGATGTGACGTTTGGAAGATGTTGGATTTTGGTTACATAACATCACTACTTATAACCAACAAATTATCAACGTCTATTGATGTTAGAATGGCAAGTTGAACTGACGTTAAAATTCAGACGTTTACAGACGTTGGGATTTGGTCACCAAACCTTACAGCTTATTGTTGGTAATTTACGTAAATTTGACCTCAGGATGTGACGTTTGGAAGATGTTGGATTTTGGTTACATAACATCACAAAATAAAACCAACAAATTTTCAACGTCTATTAACGTTAGAATGGCAGGTTGAACTGACGTTAAAATTCAGATGTTTATCAGACGTTGGGATTTGGTCACCAAACCTTACAGCTTATTGTTGGTAATTCACGTAAATTTGACCTCAGGATGTGACGTTTGGAAGATGTTGGATTTTGGTTACATAACATCACAAAATAAAACCAACAAATTTTCAACGTCTATTAACGTTAGAATGGCAGGTTGAACTGACGTTAAAATTCAGATGTTTATCAGACGTTGGGATTTGGTCACCATACCTTACAGCTTAATGTTGGTAATTTACGTCAATTTGACATCAGGATGTGACGTTTGGAAGATGTTGGATTTTGGTTGCATAACATTACAACTTAAAACCAACAAATTGTCAACGTCTATTGATGTTAGAATGGCAGGTTGAACTGATGTTAAAATTCAGACGTTTATCAGACGTTGGGATTTAGTCACCATATCTTACAGCTTAATGTTGGTAATTTACTTCAATTTGACATCAGGATGTGACGTTTGGAAGATGTTGGATTTTGGTTACATAACATCACTACTTAAAACCAACAAATTATCAATGTCTATTGATGTTAGAATGGCAGGTTGAACTGACGTTAAAAGTCAGATGTTTATCAGACATTGGGATTTGGTCACCATATCTTACAGCTTAATGTTGGTAATTTACGTCAATTTGACATCAGGATGTGACGTTTGGAAGATGTTGTATTTTGGTTACATAACAGCACAAATTAAAACCAACAAATTATCAATGTCTATTGATGTTAGAATGGCAGGTTGAACTGACGTTAAAATTCAGACGTTTATCAAACGTTGGGATTTGGTCACCATAACTTACAGCTTAATGTTGGTAATTTACGTCAATTTGACATCAGGATGTGACGTTTGGAAGATGTTGGATTTTGGTTACATAACATCACTACTTATAACCAACAAATTATCAACGTCTATTGATGTTAGAATGGCAAGTTGAACTGACGTTAAAATTCAGACGTTAATCAGAGGCTGGGATTTGGTCACCATACCTTACAACTAAATGTTGTTAATTTACGTCAATTTGACATCAGGATGTGACGTTTGGAAGATGTTGGATTTTGGTTACATAACATCACTACTTATAACCAACAAATTATCAACGTCTATTGATGTTAGAATGGCAAGTTGAACTGACGTTAAAATTCAGACGTTTATCAGACGTTGGGATTTGGTCACCAAACCTTACAGCTTATTGTTGGTAATTTACGTAAATTTGACCTCAGGATGTGACGTTTGGAAGATGTTGGATTTTGGTTACATAACATCACAAAATAAAACCAACAAATTTTCAACGTCTATTAACGTTAGAATGGCAGGTTGAACTGACGTTAAAATTCAGACGTTTATCAGACGTTGGGATTTGGTCACCAAACCTTACAGCTTATTGTTGGTAATTCACGTAAATTTGACCTCAGGATGTGACGTTTGGAAGATGTTGGATTTTGGTTACATAACATCACAAAATAAAACCAACAAATTTTCAACGTCTATTAACGTTAGAATGGCAGGTTGAACTGACGTTAAAATTCAGATGTTTATCAGACGTTGGGATTTGGTCACCATACCTTACAGCTTAATGTTGGTAATTTACGTCAATTTGACATCAGGATGTGACGTTTGGAAGATGTTGTATTTTGGTTACATAACATCACTACTTAAAACCAACAAATTATCAACGTCTATTGATGTTAGAATGGCAGGTTGAACTGACGTTAAAATTCAGACGTTAATCAGAGTTTGGGATTTGGTCACCATACCTTACAGCTTAATGTTGGTAATTTACATCAATTTGACATCAGGATGTAACGTTTGCAAGATGTTGGATTTTGGTTACATAACATCACTACTTAAAACCAACAACTTATCAATGTCTATTGATGTTAGAATGGCAGGTTGAACTGACGTTAAAATTCAGACATTTATCAGACGTTGGGACTTGGTCACCATACCTTACAGCTTAATGTTGGTAATTTACATCAATTTGACATCAGGATCTGACGTTTGGAAGATGTTGGATTTTGGTTACATAACATCACTACTTAAAACCAACAAATTATCAATGTCTATTGATGTTAGAATGGCAGGTTGAACTGACGTTAAAATTCAGATGTTTATCAGACGTTGGGATTTGGTCACCATACCTTACAGCTTAATGTTGGTAATGTACGTCAATTTGACATCAGGATGTGACGTTTGGAAGATGTTGGATTTTGGTTACATAACATCACTTCTTATAACCAACAAATAATCAACGTCTATTGATGTTAGAATGGCAAGTTGAACTACGTTAAAATTCAGACGTTTATCAGACGTTGGGATTTGGTCACCAAACCTTACAGCTTATTGTTGGTAATTTTTGTAAATTTGACCTCAGGATGTGACGTTTGGAAGATGTTGGATTTTGGTTACATAACATCACAAAATAAAACCAACAAATTTTCAAAGTCTATTAACGTTAGAATGGCAGGTTGAACTGACGTTAAAGTTCAGATGTTTATCAGACGTTGGGATTTGGTCACCATACCTTACAGCTTAATGTTGGTAATTTACGTCAATTTGACATCAGGATGTGACGTTTGGAAGATGTTGTATTTTGGTTACATAACATCACTACTCATAACCAACAAATTATCAATGTTTATTGGTGTTAGAATGGCAAGTTGATCTGACGTTAAAATTCAGACGCTAATCAGACATTGGTATTTGGTCACCATACTTTACAGCTTAATGTTGGTAATTTACGTCAATTTGACATCAGGATGTGACGTTTGGAAGATGTTGGATTTTAGTTGCATAACATCACTACTTAAAACCAACAAATTATCAATGTCTATTGATGTTAGAATGGCAGGTTGAACTGACGTTAAAATTCAGACGTTAATCAGAGGTTGGGATTTGGTCACCATACCTTACAGCTTAATGTTGGTAATTTACATCAATTTGACATCAGGATGTGACGTTTGGAAGATGTTGGATTTTGGTTGCATAACATCACTACTTAAAACCAACAAATTATCAATGTCTATTGATGTTAGAATGGCAGGTTGAACTGACGTTAAAATTCAGACGTTAATCAGAGGTTGGGATTTGGTCACCATACCTTACAGCTTAATGTTGGTAATTTACATCAATTTGACATCAGGATGTGACGTTTGGAAGATGTTGGATTTTGGTTGCATAACATCACTACTTAAAACCAACAAAATATCAACGTCTATTGATGTTAGAATGGCAGGTTGAACTGTTGTTAAAATTCAGGCGTTTATCAGACGTTGGGATTTGGTCACCATACCTTACAGCTTAATGTTGGTAATTTACATCAATTTGACATCAGGATGTGACGTTTGGAAGATGTTGGATTTTGGTTACATAACATCACTACTTAAAACCAACAACTTATCAATGTCTATTGATGTTAGAATGGCAGGTTGAACTGACGTTAAAATTCAGATGTTTATCAGACGTTGGGATTTGGTCACCATACCTTACAGCTTAATGTTGGTAATTTACGTCATTTTGACATCAGGATGTGACATTTGAAAGATGTTGGATTTTGGTTGCATAACATCACAAAATAAAACCAACAAATTATTAACGTCTATTGATGTTAGAATGGCAGGTTGAACTGACGTTAAAATTCAGACGTTAATCAGAGGTTGGGATTTGGTCACCATACCTTACAACTAAATGTTGGTAATTTACGTCAATTTGACATCAGGATGTGACGTATGGAAGATGTTGGATTTTGGTTGCATAACATCACTACTTAAAACCAACAAATTATCAACGTCTATTGATGTTAGAATGGCAGGTTGAACTGACGTTAAAATTCAGATGTTTATCAGACGTTGGGATTTGGTCACCATAACTTACAGCTTAATGTTGGTAATGTACGTCAATTTGACATCAGGATGTGACGTTTGGAAGATGTTGGATTTTGGTTACATAACATCACTACTTATAACCAACAAATAATCAACGTCTATTGATGTTAGAATGGCAAGTTGAACTGACGTTAAAATTCAGACGTTTATCAGACGTTGGGATTTGGTCACCAAACCTTACAGCTTATTGTTGGTAATTTACGTAAATTTGACCTCAGGATGTGACGTTTGGAAGATGTTGGATTTTGGTTACATAACATCACAAAATAAAACCAACAAATTTTCAAAGTCTATTAACGTTAGAATGGCAGGTTGAACTGACGTTAGAGTTCAGATGTTTATCAGACGTTGGGATTTGGTCACCATACCTTACAGCTTAATGTTGGTAATTTACGTCAATTTGACATCAGGATGTGACGTTTGGAAGATGTTGTATTTTGGTTACATAACATCACTACTCATAAACAAAACAAATTATCAATGTCTATTGGTGTTAGAATGGCAAGTTGATCTGACGTTAAAATTCAGACGCTAATCAGACATTGGGATTTGGTCACCATACTTTACAGCTTAATGTTGGTAATTTACGTCAATTTGACATCAGGATGTGACGTTTGGAAGATGTTGGATTTTAGTTGCATAACATCACTATTTAAAACCAACAAATTATCAATGTCTATTGATGTTAGAATGGCAGGTTGAACTGACGTTAAAATTCAGACGTTAATCAGAGGTTGGGATTTGGTCACCATACCTTACAGCTTAATGTTGGTAATTTACATCAATTTGACATCAGGATGTGACGTTTGGAAGATGTTGGATTTTGGTTACATAACATCACTACTTAAAACCAACAACTTATCAATGTCTATTGATGTTAGAATGGCAGGTTGAACTGACGTTAAAATTCAGATGTTTATCAGACGTTGGGATTTGGTCACCATACCTTACAGCTTAATGTTGGTAATTTACGTCATTTTGACATCAGGATGTGACATTTGAAAGATGTTGGATTTTGGTTGCATAACATCACAAAATAAAACCAACAAATTATCAACGTCTATTGATGTTAGAATGGCAGGTTGAACTGACGTTAAAATTCAGACGTTAATCAGAGGTTGGGATTTGGTCACCATACCTTACAACTAAATGTTGGTAGTTTACGTCAATTTGACATCAGGATGTGACGTATGGAAGATGTTGGATTTTGGTTGCATAACATCACTACTTAAAACCAACAAATTATCAACGTCTATTGATGTTAGAATGGCAGGTTGAACTGTTGTTAAAATTCAGGCGTTCATCAGACGTTGGGATTTGGTCACCATACCTTACAGCTTAATGCTGGTAATTTACATCAATTTGACATCAGGATGTGACGTTTGGAAGATGTTGGATTTTGGTTGCATAACATCACTACTTAAAACCAACAAAATATCAACGTCTATTGATGTTAGAATGGCAGGTTGAACTGACGTTAAAATTCAGACGTTAATCAGAGGTTGGGATTTGGTCACCATACCTTACAACTAAATGTTGGTAATTTACGTCAATTTGACATCAGGATGTGACGTTTGGAAGATGTTGGATTTTGGTTGCATAACATCACAAAATAAAACCAACAAATTATCAACGTCTATTGATGTTAGAATGGCAGGTTGAACTGACGTTAAAATTCAGACGTTTATCAGACGTTGGTATTTGGTCACCATACCATACAGCTTAATGTTGGTAATTTACATCAATTTGACATCAGGATGTGACGTTTGGAAGATGTTGGATTTTGGTTACATAACATCACTACTTAAAACCAACAAATTATCAACGTCTATTGATGTTAGAATGGCAGGTTGAACTGACGTTAAAATTCAGACGTTAATCAGAGGTTGGGATTTGGTCACCATACCTTACAACTAAATGTTGGTAATTTACGTCAATTTGACATCGGGATGTGACGTTTGGAAGATGTTGGATTTTGGTTGCATAACATCACTACTTAAAACCAACAAATTATCAACGTCTATTGATGTTAGAATGGCAGGTTGAACTGACGTTAAAATTCAGGCGTTTATCAGATGTTGGGATTTGGTCACCATACCTTACAGCTTAATGCTGGTAATTTACATCAATTTGACATCAGGATGTGACGTTTGGAAGATGTTGGATTTTGGTTGCATAACATCACTACTTAAAACCAACAAATTATCAACGTCTATTGATGTTAGAATGGCAGGTTGAACTGACGTTAAAATTCAGACGTTTATCAGACGTTGGGATTTGGTCACCATACCTTACAGCTTAATGTTGGTAATTTATGTCAATTTGACATGAGGATGTGACGTTTGGAAGATGTTGGATTTTGGTTGCATAACATCACTACTTAAAACCAACAAATTATCAACGTCTATTGATGTTAGAATGGCAGGTTGAACTGTTGTTAAAATTCAGGCGTTTATCAGACGTTGGGATTTGGTCACCATACCTTACAGCTTAATGCTGGTAATTTACATCAATTTGACATCAGGATGTGACGTTTGGAAGATGTTGGATTTTGGTTGCATAACATCACTACTTAAAACCAACAAAATATCAACGTCTATTGATGTTAGATTGGCAGGTTGAACTGACGCTAAAAGTCAGATGTTTATCAGACGTTGGGATTTGGTCACCATACCTTACAGCTTAATGTTGGTAATTTACGTAAATTTGACATCAGGATGTGACGTTTGGAAGATGTTGGATTTTGGTTACATAACATCACTACTTAAAACCAACACATTATCAATGTCTATTGATGTTAGAATGGCAGGTTGAACTGACGTTAAAATTCAGATGTTTATCAGACGTTGGGATTTGGTCACCATACCTTACAGCTTAATGTTGGTAATTTACATCAATTTGACATCAGGATGTGACGTTTGGAAGATGTTGGATTTTGGTTGCATAACATCACTACTTAAAACCAACAAATTATCAACGTCTATTGATGTTAGAATGGCAGGTTGAACTGACGTTAAAATTCAGACGTTTATCAGACGTTGGGATTTGGTCACCATACCTTACAGCTTAATGTTGGTAATTTACGTCATTTTGACATCAGGATGTGACATTTGAAAGATGTTGGATTTTGGTTGCATAACATCACAAAATAAAACCAACAAATTATCAACGTCTATTGATGTTAGAATGGCAGGTTGAACTGACGTTAAAATTCAGACGTTAATCAGAGGTTGGGATTTGGTCACCATACCTTACAACTAAATGTTGGTAATTTACGTCAATTTGACATCAGGATGTGACGTATGGAAGATGTTGGATTTTGGTTGCATAACATCACTACTTAAAACCAACAAATTATCAACGTCTATTGATGTTAGAATGGCAGGTTGAACTGACGTTAAAATTCAGATGTTTATCAGACGTTGGGATTTGGTCACCATAACTTACAGCTTAATGTTGGTAATGTACGTCAATTTGACATCAGGATGTGACGTTTGGAAGATGTTGGATTTTGGTTACATAACATCACTACTTATAACCAACAAATAATCAACGTCTATTGATGTTAGAATGGCAAGTTGAACTGACGTTAAAATTCAGACGTTTATCAGACGTTGGGATTTGGTCACCAAACTATACAGCTTATTGTTGGTAATTTACGTAAATTTGACCTCAGGATGTGACGTTTGGAAGATGTTGGATTTTGGTTACATAACATCACAAAATAAAACCAACAAATTTTCAAAGTCTATTAACGTTAGAATGGCAGGTTGAACTGACGTTAAAGTTCAGATGTTTATCAGACGTTGGGATTTGGTCACCATACCTTACAGCTTAATGTTGGTAATTTACATCAATTTGACATCAGGATGTGACGTTTGGAAGATGTTGGATTTTGGTTGCATAACATCACTACTTAAAACCAACAAATTATCAATGTCTATTGATGTTAGAATGGCAGGTTGAACTGACGTTAAAATTCAGATGTTTATCAGACGTTGGGATTTGGTCACCATACCTTACAGCTTAATGTTGGTAATTTACGTCAATTTGACATCAGGATGTGACGTTTGGAAGATGTTGTATTTTGGTTACATAACATCACTACTCATAAACAAAACAAATTATCAATGTCTATTGGTGTTAGAATGGCAAGTTGATCTGACGTTAAAATTCAGACGCTAATCAGACATTGGGATTTGGTCACCATACTTTACAGCTTAATGTTGGTAATTTACGTCAATTTGACATCAGGATGTGACGTTTGGAAGATGTTGGATTTTAGTTGCATAACATCACTACTTAAAACCAACAAATTATCAATGTCTATTGATGTTAGAATGGCAGGTTGAACTGACGTTAAAATTCAGACGTTAATCAGAGGTTGGGATTTGGTCACCATACCTTACAGCTTAATGTTGGTAATTTACATCAATTTGACATCAGGATGTGACGTTTGGAAGATGTTGGATTTTGGTTACATAACATCACTACTTAAAACCAACAACTTATCAATGTCTATTGATGTTAGAATGGCAGGTTGAACTGACGTTAAAATTCAGATATTTATCAGACCTTGGGATTTGGTCACCATACCTTACAGCTTAATGTTGGTAATTTACATCAATTTGACATCAGGATGTGACGTTTGGAAGATGTTGGATTTTGGTTGCATAACATCACTACTTAAAACCAACAAATTATCAATGTCTATTGATGTTAGAATGGCAGGTTGAACTGACGTTAAAATTCAGATGTTTATCAGACGTTGGGATTTGGTCACCATACCTTACAGCTTAATGTTGGTAATTTACGTCCATTTGACATCAGGATGTGATGTTTGGAAGATGTTGGATTTTGGTTGCATAACATCACTACTTAAAACCAACAAATTATCAACGTCTATTGATGTTAAAATGGCAAATTGAACTGATGTTAAAATTCAGACGTTGGGATTTGGTCACCATACCTTACAGCTTAATGTTGGTAATTTATGTCAATTTGACATCAGGATGTGACATTTGAAAGATGTTGGATTTTGGTTGCATAACATCACAAAATAAAACCAACAAATTATCAACGTCTATTGATGTTAGAATGGCAGGTTGAACTGACGTTAAAATTCAGACATTTATCAGATGTTAGGATTTGGTCACCATACCTTACAGCTTAATGTTGGTAATTTACATCAATTTGACATCAGGATGTGACGTTTGGAAGATGTTGGATTTTGGTTACATAACATCACTACTTAAAACCAACAAATTATCAATGTCTATTGATGTTAGAATGGCAGGTTGAACTGACGTTAAAATTCAGATGTTTATCAGACATTGGGATTTGGTCACCATACCTTACAGCTTAATGTTGGTAATTTACATCAATTTGACATCAGGATGTGATATTTGAAAGATGTTGGATTTTGGTTGCATAACATCACAAAATAAAACCAACAAATTATCAACGTCTATTGATGTTAGAATGGCAGGTTGAACTGACGTTAAAATTCAGACGTTAATCAGAGGTTGGGATTTGGTCACCATACCTTACAACTAAATGTTGGTAATTTACGTCAATTTGACATCAGGATGTGACGTTTGGAAGATGTTGGATTTTGGTTGCATAACATCACTATTTAAAACCAACAAATTATCAACGTCTATTGATGTTAGAATGGCAGGTTGAACTGACGTTAAAATTCAGGCGTTTATCAGACGTTGGGATTTGGTCACCATACCTTACAGCTTAACGCTGGTAATTTACATCAATTTGACATCAGGATGTGACGTTTGGAAGATGTTGGATTTTGGTTGCATAACATCACTACTTAAAACCAACAAATTATCAATGTCTATTGATGTTAGATTGGCAGGTTGAACTGACGCTAAAAGACAGATGTTTATCAGACGTTGGGATTTGGTCACCATACCTTACAGCTTAATGTTGGTAATTTACGTCAATTTGACATCAGGATGTGACGTTTGGAAGATGTTGGATTTTGGTTGCATAACATCACTACTTAAAACCAACAAATTATCAACGTCTATTGATGTTAGAATGGCAGGTTGAACTGACATTAAAATTCAGACTTTTATCAGGCGTTGGGATTTGGTCACCATACCATACAGCTTAATGTTGGTAATTTACATCAATTTGACATCAGGATGTGACATTTGGAAGATGTTGGATTTTGGTTACATAACATCACAAAATAAAACCAACAAATTATCAATGTCTATTGATGTTAGAATGGCAGGTTGAACTGACGTTAAAACTCAGATGTTTATCAGACGTTGGGATTTGGTCACCATACCTTACAGCTTAATGTTGGTAATTTACGTCAATTTGACATCAGGATGTGACGTTTGGAAGATGTTGTATTTTGGTTACATAACATCACTACTCATAACCAACAAATTATCAATGTCTATTGGTGTTAGAATGGCAAGTTGAACTGACGTTAAAATTCAGACGTTAATCAGAGGTTGGGATTTGGTCACCATACCTTACAGCTTAATGTTGGTAATTTACAACAATTTGACATCAGGATGTGACGTTTGCAAGATGTTGGATTTTGGTTACATAACATCACTACTTAAAACCAACAACTTATCAATGTCTATTGATGTTAGAATGGCAGGTTGAACTGACGTTAAAATTCAGATGTTTATCAGACGTTGGGATTTGGTCACCATACCTTACAGCTTAATGTTGGTAATTTACGTCAATTTGACATCAGGATGTGACATTTGAAAGATGTTGGATTTCGTTTGCATAACATCACAAAATAAAACCAACAAATTATCAATGTCTATTGATGTTAGAATGGCAGGTTGAACTGACGTTAAAATTCAGACGTTAATCAGAGGTTGGGATTTGGTCACCATACCTTACAACTAAATGTTGGTAATTTACATCAATTTGACATCAGGATGTGACGTTTGGAAGATGTTGGATTTTGGTTACATAACATCACTACTTAAAACCAACAAATTATCAACGTCTATTGATGTTAGAATGGCAGGTTGAACTGACGTTAAAATTCAGATATTTATCAGACCTTGGGATTTGGTCACCATACCTTACAGCTTAATGTTGGTAATTTACATCAATTTGACATCAGGATGTGACGTTTGGAAGATGTTGGATTTTGGTTGCATAACATCACTACTTAAAACCAACAAATTATCAATGTCTATTGATGTTAGAATGGCAGGTTGAACTGACGTTAAAATTCAGATGTTTATCAGACGTTGGGATTTGGTCACCATACCTTACAGCTTAATGTTGGTAATTTACGTCAATTTGACATCAGGATGTGACATTTGAAAGATGTTGGATTTTGGTTGCATAACATCACAAAATAAAACCAACAAATTATCAACGTCTATTGATGTTAGAATGGCAGGTTGAACTGACGTTAAAATTCAGATGTTTTTCAGACTTTGGGATTTGGTCACCATACCTTACAGCTTAATGTTGGTAATTTACGTCAATTTGACATCAGGATGTGACATTTGAAAGATGTTGGATTTTGGTTGCATAACATCACTACTTAAAACCAACAAATTATCAACGTCTATTGATGTTAGAATGGCAAGTTGAACTGACGTTAAAATTCAGACGTTAATCAGAGGTTGGGATTTGGTCACCATACCTTACAGCTTAATGTTGGTAATTTACATCAATTTGACATCAGGATGTGACGTTTGCAAGATGTTGGATTTTGGTTACATAACATCACTACTTAAAACCAACAACTTATCAATGTCTATTGATGTTAGAATGGCAGGTTGAACTGACGTTAAAATTCAGATGTTTATCAGACGTTGGGATTTGGTCACCATACCTTACAGCTTAATGTTGGTAATTCACGTCAATTTGACATCAGGATGTGACATTTGAAAGATGTTGGATTTTGGTTGCATAACATCACAAAATAAAACCAACAAATTATCAACGTCTATTGATGTTAGAATGGCAGGTTGAACTGACGTTAAAATTCAGATGTTTATCAGACGTTGGGAATTGGTCACCATAACTTACAGCTTAATGTTGGTAATTTACGTCATTTTGACATCAGGATGTGACATTTGAAAGATGTTGGATTTTGGTTGCATAACATCACAAGATAAAACCAACAAATTATCAACGTCTATTGATGTTAGAATGGCAGGTTGAACTGACGTTAAAATTCAGACGTTAATCAGAGGTTGGGATTTGGTCACCATACCTTACAACTAAATGTTGGTAATTTACGTCAATTTGACATCAGGATGTGACGTATGGAAGATGTTGGATTTTGGTTGCATAACATCACTACTTAAAACCAACAAATTATCAACGTCTATTGATGTTAGAATGGCAGGTTGAACTGACGTTAAAATTCAGACGTTAATCAGAGGTTGGGATTTGGTCACCATACCTTACAACTAAATGTTGGTAATTTACGTCAATTTGACATCAGGATGTGACGTTTGGAAGATGTTGGATTTTGGTTGCATAACATCACTATTTAAAACCAACAAATTATCAACGTCTATTGATGTTAGAATGGCAGGTTGAACTGACGTTAAAATTCAGGCGTTTATCAGACGTTGGGATTTGGTCACCATACCTTACAGCTTAACGCTGGTAATTTACATCAATTTGACATCAGGATGTGACGTTTGGAAGATGTTGGATTTTGGTTGCATAACATCACTACTTAAAACCAACAAATTATCAATGTCTATTGATGTTAGATTGGCAGGTTGAACTGACGCTAAAAGTCAGATGTTTATCAGACGTTGGGATTTGGTCACCATACCTTACAGCTTAATGTTGGTAATTTACGTCAATTTGACATCAGGATGTGATGTTTGGAAGATGTTGGATTTTGGTTGCATAACATCACTACTTAAAACCAACAAATTATCAACGTCTATTGATGTTAGAATGGCAGGTTGAACTGACATTAAAATTCAGACTTTTATCAGGCGTTGGGATTTGGTCACCATACCATACAGCTTAATGTTGGTAATTTACATCAATTTGACATCAGGATGTGACGTTTGGAAGATGTTGGATTTTGGTTACATAACATCACTACTTAAAACCAACAAATTATCAATGTCTATTGATGTTAGAATGGCAGGTTGAACTGACGTTAAAACTCAGATGTTTATCAGACGTTGGGATTTGGTCACCATACCTTACAGCTTAATGTTGGTAATTTACGTCAATTTGACATCAGGATGTGACGTTTGGAAGATGTTGTATTTTGGTTACATAACATCACTACTCATAACCAACAAATTATCAATGTCTATTGGTGTTAGAATGGCAAGTTGAACTGACGTTAAAATTCAGACGTTAATCAGAGGTTGGGATTTGGTCACCATACCTTACAGCTTAATGTTGGTAATTTACAACAATTTGACATCAGGATGTGACGTTTGCAAGATGTTGGATTTTGGTTACATAACATCACTACTTAAAACCAACAACTTATCAATGTCTATTGATGTTAGAATGGCAGGTTGAACTGACGTTAAAATTCAGATGTTTATCAGACGTTGGGATTTGGTCACCATACCTTACAGCTTAATGTTGGTAATTTACGTCAATTTGACATCAGGATGTGACATTTGAAAGATGTTGGATTTCGTTTGCATAACATCACAAAATAAAACCAACAAATTATCAATGTCTATTGATGTTAGAATTGCAGGTTGAACTGACGTTAAAATTCAGACGTTAATCAGAGGTTGGGATTTGGTCACCATACCTTACAACTAAATGTTGGTAATTTACATCAATTTGACATCAGGATGTGACGTTTGGAAGATGTTGGATTTTGGTTGCATAACATCACTACTTAAAACCAACAAATTATCAACGTCTATTGATGTTAGAATGGCAGGTTGAACTGACGTTAAAATTCAGATATTTATCAGACCTTGGGATTTGGTCACCATACCTTACAGCTTAATGTTGGTAATTTACATCAATTTGACATCAGGATGTGACGTTTGGAAGATGTTGGATTTTGGTTGCATAACATCACTACTTAAAACCAACAAATTATCAATGTTTATTGATGTTAGAATGGCAGGTTGAACTGACGTTAAAATTCAGATGTTTATCAGACGTTGGGATTTGGTCACCATACCTTACAGCTTAATGTTGGTAATTTACGTCAATTTGACATCAGGATGTGACATTTGAAAGATGTTGGATTTTGGTTGCATAACATCACAAAATAAAACCAACAAATTATCAACGTCTATTGATGTTAGAATGGCAGGTTGAACTGACGTTAAAATTCAGATGTTTATCAGACTTTGGGATTTGGTCACCATACCTTACAGCTTAATGTTGGTAATTTACGTCAATTTGACATCAGGATGTGACATTTGAAAGATGTTGGATTTTGGTTGCATAACATCACTACTTAAAACCAACAAATTATCAACGTCTATTGATGTTAGAATGGCAAGTTGAACTGACGTTAAAATTCAGACGTTAATCAGAGGTTGGGATTTGGTCACCATACCTTACAGCTTAATGTTGGTAATTTACATCAATTTGACATCAGGATGTGACGTTTGCAAGATGTTGGATTTTGGTTACATAACATCACTACTTAAAACCAACAACTTATCAATGTCTATTGATGTTAGAAAGGCAGGTTGAACTGACGTTAAAATTCAGATGTTTATCAGACTTTGGGATTTGGTCACCATACCTTACAGCTTAATGTTGGTAATTCACGTCAATTTGACATCAGGATGTGACATTTGAAAGATGTTGGATTTTGGTTGCATAACATCACAAAATAAAACCAACAAATTATCAACGTCTATTGATGTTAGAATGGCAGCTTGAACTGACGTTAAAATTCAGATGTTTATCAAACGTTGGGATTGGTCACCATAACTTACAGCTTAATGTTGGTAATTTACGTCAATTTGACATCAGGATGTGACGTTTGGAAGATGTTGTATTTTGGTTACATAACATCACTACTCATAACCAACAAATTATCAATGTCTATTGGTGTTAGAATGGCAAGTTGAACTGACGTTAAAATTCAGACGTTAATCAGACACTGGGATTTGGTCACCATACCTTACAGCTTAATGTTGGTAATTTACGTCAATTTGACATCAGGATGTGACGTTTGGAAGATGTTGGATTTTAGTTGCATAACATCACTATTTAAAACCAACAAATTATCAATGTCTATTGATGTTAGAATGGCAGGTTGAACTGACGTTAAAATTCAGACGTTAATCAGAGGTTGGGATTTGGTCACCATACCTTACAGCTTAATGTTGGTAATTTACATCAATTTGACATCAGGATGTGACGTTTGGAAGATGTTGGATTTTGGTTGCATAACATCACTACTTAAAACCAACAAATTATCAATGTCTATTGATGTTAGAATGGCAGGTTGAACTGACGTTAAAATTCAGATATTTATCAGACCTTGGGATTTGGTCACCATACCTTACAGCTTAATGTTGGTAATTTACATCAATTTGACATCAGGATGTGACGTTTGGAAGATGTTGGATTTTGGTTGCATAACATCACTACTTAAAACCAACAAATTATCAATGTCTATTGATGTTAGAATGGCAGGTTGAACTGACGTTAAAATTCAGATGTTTATCAGACGTTGGGATTTGGTCACCATACCTTACAGCTTAATGTTGGTAATTTACGTCAATTTGACATCAGGATGTGACATTTGAAAGATGTTGGATTTTGGTTGCATAACATCACAAAATAAAACCAACAAATTATCAACGTCTATTGATGTTAGAATGGCAGGTTGAACTGACGTTAAAATTCAGATGTTTTTCAGACTTTGGGATTTGGTCACCATACCTTACAGCTTAATGTTGGTAATTTACGTCAATTTGACATCAGGATGTGACATTTGAAAGATGTTGGATTTTGGTTGCATAACATCACTACTTAAAACCAACAAATTATCAACGTCTATTGATGTTAGAATGGC
Source organism: Hoplias malabaricus (assembly GCF_029633855.1). Lineage (NCBI taxonomy): Eukaryota > Metazoa > Chordata > Actinopteri > Characiformes > Erythrinidae > Hoplias > Hoplias malabaricus. Next base: position 33,474,574 of record NC_089820.1, read on the forward strand.
AAGTTGAACTGACGTTAAAATTCAGACGTTAATCAGAGGTTGGGATTTGGTCACCATACCTTACAGCTTAATGTTGGTAATTTACATCAATTTGACATCAGGATGTGACGTTTGCAAGATGTTGGATTTTGGTTACATAACATCACTACTTAAAACCAACAACTTATCAATGTCTATTGATGTTAGAATGGCAGGTTGAACTGACGTTAAAATTCAGATGTTTATCAGACGTTGGGATTTGGTCACCATACCTTACAGCTTAATGTTGGTAATTCACGTCAATTTGACATCAGGATGTGACATTTGAAAGATGTTGGATTTTGGTTGCATAACATCACAAAATAAAACCAACAAATTATCAACGTCTATTGATGTTAGAATGGCAGGTTGAACTGACGTTAAAATTCAGATGTTTATCAGACGTTGGGAATTGGTCACCATAACTTACAGCTTAATGTTGGTAATTTACGTCATTTTGACATCAGGATGTGACATTTGAAAGATGTTGGATTTTGGTTGCATAACATCACAAGATAAAACCAACAAATTATCAACGTCTATTGATGTTAGAATGGCAGGTTGAACTGACGTTAAAATTCAGACGTTAATCAGAGGTTGGGATTTGGTCACCATACCTTACAACTAAATGTTGGTAATTTACGTCAATTTGACATCAGGATGTGACGTATGGAAGATGTTGGATTTTGGTTGCATAACATCACTACTTAAAACCAACAAATTATCAACGTCTATTGATGTTAGAATGGCAGGTTGAACTGACGTTAAAATTCAGACGTTAATCAGAGGTTGGGATTTGGTCACCATACCTTACAACTAAATGTTGGTAATTTACGTCAATTTGACATCAGGATGTGACGTTTGGAAGATGTTGGATTTTGGTTGCATAACATCACTATTTAAAACCAACAAATTATCAACGTCTATTGATGTTAGAATGGCAGGTTGAACTGACGTTAAAATTCAGGCGTTTATCAGACGTTGGGATTTGGTCACCATACCTTACAGCTTAACGCTGGTAATTTACATCAATTTGACATCAGGATGTGACGTTTGGAAGATGTTGGATTTTGGTTGCATAACATCACTACTTAAAACCAACAAATTATCAATGTCTATTGATGTTAGATTGGCAGGTTGAACTGACGCTAAAAGTCAGATGTTTATCAGACGTTGGGATTTGGTCACCATACCTTACAGCTTAATGTTGGTAATTTACGTCAATTTGACATCAGGATGTGATGTTTGGAAGATGTTGGATTTTGGTTGCATAACATCACTACTTAAAACCAACAAATTATCAACGTCTATTGATGTTAGAATGGCAGGTTGAACTGACATTAAAATTCAGACTTTTATCAGGCGTTGGGATTTGGTCACCATACCATACAGCTTAATGTTGGTAATTTACATCAATTTGACATCAGGATGTGACGTTTGGAAGATGTTGGATTTTGGTTACATAACATCACTACTTAAAACCAACAAATTATCAATGTCTATTGATGTTAGAATGGCAGGTTGAACTGACGTTAAAACTCAGATGTTTATCAGACGTTGGGATTTGGTCACCATACCTTACAGCTTAATGTTGGTAATTTACGTCAATTTGACATCAGGATGTGACGTTTGGAAGATGTTGTATTTTGGTTACATAACATCACTACTCATAACCAACAAATTATCAATGTCTATTGGTGTTAGAATGGCAAGTTGAACTGACGTTAAAATTCAGACGTTAATCAGAGGTTGGGATTTGGTCACCATACCTTACAGCTTAATGTTGGTAATTTACAACAATTTGACATCAGGATGTGACGTTTGCAAGATGTTGGATTTTGGTTACATAACATCACTACTTAAAACCAACAACTTATCAATGTCTATTGATGTTAGAATGGCAGGTTGAACTGACGTTAAAATTCAGATGTTTATCAGACGTTGGGATTTGGTCACCATACCTTACAGCTTAATGTTGGTAATTTACGTCAATTTGACATCAGGATGTGACATTTGAAAGATGTTGGATTTCGTTTGCATAACATCACAAAATAAAACCAACAAATTATCAATGTCTATTGATGTTAGAATTGCAGGTTGAACTGACGTTAAAATTCAGACGTTAATCAGAGGTTGGGATTTGGTCACCATACCTTACAACTAAATGTTGGTAATTTACATCAATTTGACATCAGGATGTGACGTTTGGAAGATGTTGGATTTTGGTTGCATAACATCACTACTTAAAACCAACAAATTATCAACGTCTATTGATGTTAGAATGGCAGGTTGAACTGACGTTAAAATTCAGATATTTATCAGACCTTGGGATTTGGTCACCATACCTTACAGCTTAATGTTGGTAATTTACATCAATTTGACATCAGGATGTGACGTTTGGAAGATGTTGGATTTTGGTTGCATAACATCACTACTTAAAACCAACAAATTATCAATGTTTATTGATGTTAGAATGGCAGGTTGAACTGACGTTAAAATTCAGATGTTTATCAGACGTTGGGATTTGGTCACCATACCTTACAGCTTAATGTTGGTAATTTACGTCAATTTGACATCAGGATGTGACATTTGAAAGATGTTGGATTTTGGTTGCATAACATCACAAAATAAAACCAACAAATTATCAACGTCTATTGATGTTAGAATGGCAGGTTGAACTGACGTTAAAATTCAGATGTTTATCAGACTTTGGGATTTGGTCACCATACCTTACAGCTTAATGTTGGTAATTTACGTCAATTTGACATCAGGATGTGACATTTGAAAGATGTTGGATTTTGGTTGCATAACATCACTACTTAAAACCAACAAATTATCAACGTCTATTGATGTTAGAATGGCAAGTTGAACTGACGTTAAAATTCAGACGTTAATCAGAGGTTGGGATTTGGTCACCATACCTTACAGCTTAATGTTGGTAATTTACATCAATTTGACATCAGGATGTGACGTTTGCAAGATGTTGGATTTTGGTTACATAACATCACTACTTAAAACCAACAACTTATCAATGTCTATTGATGTTAGAAAGGCAGGTTGAACTGACGTTAAAATTCAGATGTTTATCAGACTTTGGGATTTGGTCACCATACCTTACAGCTTAATGTTGGTAATTCACGTCAATTTGACATCAGGATGTGACATTTGAAAGATGTTGGATTTTGGTTGCATAACATCACAAAATAAAACCAACAAATTATCAACGTCTATTGATGTTAGAATGGCAGCTTGAACTGACGTTAAAATTCAGATGTTTATCAAACGTTGGGATTGGTCACCATAACTTACAGCTTAATGTTGGTAATTTACGTCAATTTGACATCAGGATGTGACGTTTGGAAGATGTTGTATTTTGGTTACATAACATCACTACTCATAACCAACAAATTATCAATGTCTATTGGTGTTAGAATGGCAAGTTGAACTGACGTTAAAATTCAGACGTTAATCAGACACTGGGATTTGGTCACCATACCTTACAGCTTAATGTTGGTAATTTACGTCAATTTGACATCAGGATGTGACGTTTGGAAGATGTTGGATTTTAGTTGCATAACATCACTATTTAAAACCAACAAATTATCAATGTCTATTGATGTTAGAATGGCAGGTTGAACTGACGTTAAAATTCAGACGTTAATCAGAGGTTGGGATTTGGTCACCATACCTTACAGCTTAATGTTGGTAATTTACATCAATTTGACATCAGGATGTGACGTTTGGAAGATGTTGGATTTTGGTTACATAACATCACTACTTAAAACCAACAACTTATCAATGTCTATTGATGTTAGAATGGCAGGTTGAACTGACGTTAAAATTCAGATGTTTATCAGACGTTGGGATTTGGTCACCATACCTTACAGCTTAATGTTGGTAATTTACGTCATTTTGACATCAGGATGTGACATTTGAAAGATGTTGGATTTTGGTTGCATAACATCACAAAATAAAACCAACAAATTATCAACGTCTATTGATGTTAGAATGGCAGGTTGAACTGACGTTAAAATTCAGACGTTAATCAGAGGTTGGGATTTGGTCACCATACCTTACAACTAAATGTTGGTAATTTACGTCAATTTGACATCAGGATGTGACGTATGGAAGATGTTGGATTTTGGTTGCATAACATCACTACTTAAAACCAACAAATTATCAACGTCTATTGATGTTAGAATGGCAGGTTGAACTGTTGTTAAAATTCAGGCGTTCATCAGACGTTGGGATTTGGTCACCATACCTTACAGCTTAATGCTGGTAATTTACATCAATTTGACATCAGGATGTGACGTTTGGAAGATGTTGGATTTTGGTTGCATAACATCACTACTTAAAACCAACAAAATATCAACGTCTATTGATGTTAGAATGGCAGGTTGAACTGACGTTAAAATTCAGACGTTAATCAGAGGTTGGGATTTGGTCACCATACCTTACAACTAAATGTTGGTAATTTACGTCAATTTGACATCAGGATGTGACGTTTGGAAGATGTTGGATTTTGGTTGCATAACATCACAAAATAAAACCAACAAATTATCAACGTCTATTGATGTTAGAATGGCAGGTTGAACTGACGTTAAAATTCAGACGTTTATCAGACGTTGGTATTTGGTCACCATACCATACAGCTTAATGTTGGTAATTTACATCAATTTGACATCAGGATGTGACGTTTGGAAGATGTTGGATTTTGGTTACATAACATCACTACTTAAAACCAACAAATTATCAACGTCTATTGATGTTAGAATGGCAGGTTGAACTGACGTTAAAATTCAGACGTTAATCAGAGGTTGGGATTTGGTCACCATACCTTACAACTAAATGTTGGTAATTTACGTCAATTTGACATCAGGATGTGACGTTTGGAAGATGTTGGATTTTGGTTGCATAACATCACTACTTAAAACCAACAAATTATCAACGTCTATTGATGTTAGAATGGCAGGTTGAACTGACGTTAAAATTCAGGCGTTTATCAGATGTTGGGATTTGGTCACCATACCTTACAGCTTAATGCTGGTAATTTACATCAATTTGACATCAGGATGTGACGTTTGGAAGATGTTGGATTTTGGTTGCATAACATCACTACTTAAAACCAACAAATTATCAACGTCTATTGATGTTAGAATGGCAGGTTGAACTGACGTTAAAATTCAGACGTTTATCAGACGTTGGGATTTGGTCACCATACCTTACAGCTTAATGTTGGTAATTTATGTCAATTTGACATGAGGATGTGACGTTTGGAAGATGTTGGATTTTGGTTGCATAACATCACTACTTAAAACCAACAAATTATCAACGTCTATTGATGTTAGAATGGCAGGTTGAACTGTTGTTAAAATTCAGGCGTTTATCAGACGTTGGGATTTGGTCACCATACCTTACAGCTTAATGCTGGTAATTTACATCAATTTGACATCAGGATGTGACGTTTGGAAGATGTTGGATTTTGGTTGCATAACATCACTACTTAAAACCAACAAAATATCAACGTCTATTGATGTTAGATTGGCAGGTTGAACTGACGCTAAAAGTCAGATGTTTATCAGACGTTGGGATTTGGTCACCATACCTTACAGCTTAATGTTGGTAATTTACGTAAATTTGACATCAGGATGTGACGTTTGGAAGATGTTGGATTTTGGTTACATAACATCACTACTTAAAACCAACACATTATCAATGTCTATTGATGTTAGAATGGCAGGTTGAACTGACGTTAAAATTCAGATGTTTATCAGACGTTGGGATTTGGTCACCATACCTTACAGCTTAATGTTGGTAATTTACATCAATTTGACATCAGGATGTGACGTTTGGAAGATGTTGGATTTTGGTTGCATAACATCACTACTTAAAACCAACAAATTATCAACGTCTATTGATGTTAGAATGGCAGGTTGAACTGACGTTAAAATTCAGACGTTTATCAGACGTTGGGATTTGGTCACCATACCTTACAGCTTAATGTTGGTAATTTACGTCATTTTGACATCAGGATGTGACATTTGAGAGATGTTGGATTTTGGTTGCATAACATCACAAAATAAAACCAACAAATTATCAACGTCTATTGATGTTAGAATGGCAGGTTGAACTGACGTTAAAATTCAGACGTTAATCAGAGGTTGGGATTTGGTCACCATACCTTACAACTAAATGTTGGTAATTTACGTCAATTTGACATCAGGATGTGACGTATGGAAGATGTTGGATTTTGGTTGCATAACATCACTACTTAAAACCAACAAATTATCAACGTCTATTGATGTTAGAATGGCAGGTTGAACTGACGTTAAAATTCAGATGTTTATCAGACGTTGGGATTTGGTCACCATAACTTACAGCTTAATGTTGGTAATGTACGTCAATTTGACATCAGGATGTGACGTTTGGAAGATGTTGGATTTTGGTTACATAACATCACTACTTATAACCAACAAATAATCAACGTCTATTGATGTTAGAATGGCAAGTTGAACTGACGTTAAAATTCAGACGTTTATCAGACGTTGGGATTTGGTCACCAAACTATACAGCTTATTGTTGGTAATTTACGTAAATTTGACCTCAGGATGTGACGTTTGGAAGATGTTGGATTTTGGTTACATAACATCACAAAATAAAACCAACAAATTTTCAAAGTCTATTAACGTTAGAATGGCAGGTTGAACTGACGTTAAAGTTCAGATGTTTATCAGACGTTGGGATTTGGTCACCATACCTTACAGCTTAATGTTGGTAATTTACATCAATTTGACATCAGGATGTGACGTTTGGAAGATGTTGGATTTTGGTTGCATAACATCACTACTTAAAACCAACAAATTATCAATGTCTATTGATGTTAGAATGGCAGGTTGAACTGACGTTAAAATTCAGATGTTTATCAGACGTTGGGATTTGGTCACCATACCTTACAGCTTAATGTTGGTAATTTACGTCAATTTGACATCAGGATGTGACGTTTGGAAGATGTTGTATTTTGGTTACATAACATCACTACTCATAAACAAAACAAATTATCAATGTCTATTGGTGTTAGAATGGCAAGTTGATCTGACGTTAAAATTCAGACGCTAATCAGACATTGGGATTTGGTCACCATACTTTACAGCTTAATGTTGGTAATTTACGTCAATTTGACATCAGGATGTGACGTTTGGAAGATGTTGGATTTTAGTTGCATAACATCACTACTTAAAACCAACAAATTATCAATGTCTATTGATGTTAGAATGGCAGGTTGAACTGACGTTAAAATTCAGACGTTAATCAGAGGTTGGGATTTGGTCACCATACCTTACAGCTTAATGTTGGTAATTTACATCAATTTGACATCAGGATGTGACGTTTGGAAGATGTTGGATTTTGGTTACATAACATCACTACTTAAAACCAACAACTTATCAATGTCTATTGATGTTAGAATGGCAGGTTGAACTGACGTTAAAATTCAGATATTTATCAGACCTTGGGATTTGGTCACCATACCTTACAGCTTAATGTTGGTAATTTACATCAATTTGACATCAGGATGTGACGTTTGGAAGATGTTGGATTTTGGTTGCATAACATCACTACTTAAAACCAACAAATTATCAATGTCTATTGATGTTAGAATGGCAGGTTGAACTGACGTTAAAATTCAGATGTTTATCAGACGTTGGGATTTGGTCACCATACCTTACAGCTTAATGTTGGTAATTTACGTCCATTTGACATCAGGATGTGATGTTTGGAAGATGTTGGATTTTGGTTGCATAACATCACTACTTAAAACCAACAAATTATCAACGTCTATTGATGTTAAAATGGCAAATTGAACTGATGTTAAAATTCAGACGTTGGGATTTGGTCACCATACCTTACAGCTTAATGTTGGTAATTTATGTCAATTTGACATCAGGATGTGACATTTGAAAGATGTTGGATTTTGGTTGCATAACATCACAAAATAAAACCAACAAATTATCAACGTCTATTGATGTTAGAATGGCAGGTTGAACTGACGTTAAAATTCAGACATTTATCAGATGTTAGGATTTGGTCACCATACCTTACAGCTTAATGTTGGTAATTTACATCAATTTGACATCAGGATGTGACGTTTGGAAGATGTTGGATTTTGGTTACATAACATCACTACTTAAAACCAACAAATTATCAATGTCTATTGATGTTAGAATGGCAGGTTGAACTGACGTTAAAATTCAGATGTTTATCAGACATTGGGATTTGGTCACCATACCTTACAGCTTAATGTTGGTAATTTACATCAATTTGACATCAGGATGTGATATTTGAAAGATGTTGGATTTTGGTTGCATAACATCACAAAATAAAACCAACAAATTATCAACGTCTATTGATGTTAGAATGGCAGGTTGAACTGACGTTAAAATTCAGACGTTAATCAGAGGTTGGGATTTGGTCACCATACCTTACAACTAAATGTTGGTAATTTACGTCAATTTGACATCAGGATGTGACGTTTGGAAGATGTTGGATTTTGGTTGCATAACATCACTATTTAAAACCAACAAATTATCAACGTCTATTGATGTTAGAATGGCAGGTTGAACTGACGTTAAAATTCAGGCGTTTATCAGACGTTGGGATTTGGTCACCATACCTTACAGCTTAACGCTGGTAATTTACATCAATTTGACATCAGGATGTGACGTTTGGAAGATGTTGGATTTTGGTTGCATAACATCACTACTTAAAACCAACAAATTATCAATGTCTATTGATGTTAGATTGGCAGGTTGAACTGACGCTAAAAGTCAGATGTTTATCAGACGTTGGGATTTGGTCACCATACCTTACAGCTTAATGTTGGTAATTTACGTCAATTTGACATCAGGATGTGACGTTTGGAAGATGTTGGATTTTGGTTGCATAACATCACTACTTAAAACCAACAAATTATCAACGTCTATTGATGTTAGAATGGCAGGTTGAACTGACATTAAAATTCAGACTTTTATCAGGCGTTGGGATTTGGTCACCATACCATACAGCTTAATGTTGGTAATTTACATCAATTTGACATCAGGATGTGACATTTGGAAGATGTTGGATTTTGGTTACATAACATCACAAAATAAAACCAACAAATTATCAATGTCTATTGATGTTAGAATGGCAGGTTGAACTGACGTTAAAACTCAGATGTTTATCAGACGTTGGGATTTGGTCACCATACCTTACAGCTTAATGTTGGTAATTTACGTCAATTTGACATCAGGATGTGACGTTTGGAAGATGTTGTATTTTGGTTACATAACATCACTACTCATAACCAACAAATTATCAATGTCTATTGGTGTTAGAATGGCAAGTTGAACTGACGTTAAAATTCAGACGTTAATCAGAGGTTGGGATTTGGTCACCATACCTTACAGCTTAATGTTGGTAATTTACAACAATTTGACATCAGGATGTGACGTTTGCAAGATGTTGGATTTTGGTTACATAACATCACTACTTAAAACCAACAACTTATCAATGTCTATTGATGTTAGAATGGCAGGTTGAACTGACGTTAAAATTCAGATGTTTATCAGACGTTGGGATTTGGTCACCATACCTTACAGCTTAATGTTGGTAATTTACGTCAATTTGACATCAGGATGTGACATTTGAAAGATGTTGGATTTCGTTTGCATAACATCACAAAATAAAACCAACAAATTATCAATGTCTATTGATGTTAGAATGGCAGGTTGAACTGACGTTAAAATTCAGACGTTAATCAGAGGTTGGGATTTGGTCACCATACCTTACAACTAAATGTTGGTAATTTACATCAATTTGACATCAGGATGTGACGTTTGGAAGATGTTGGATTTTGGTTACATAACATCACTACTTAAAACCAACAAATTATCAACGTCTATTGATGTTAGAATGGCAGGTTGAACTGACGTTAAAATTCAGATATTTATCAGACCTTGGGATTTGGTCACCATACCTTACAGCTTAATGTTGGTAATTTACATCAATTTGACATCAGGATGTGACGTTTGGAAGATGTTGGATTTTGGTTGCATAACATCACTACTTAAAACCAACAAATTATCAATGTCTATTGATGTTAGAATGGCAGGTTGAACTGACGTTAAAATTCAGATGTTTATCAGACGTTGGGATTTGGTCACCATACCTTACAGCTTAATGTTGGTAATTTACGTCAATTTGACATCAGGATGTGACATTTGAAAGATGTTGGATTTTGGTTGCATAACATCACAAAATAAAACCAACAAATTATCAACGTCTATTGATGTTAGAATGGCAGGTTGAACTGACGTTAAAATTCAGATGTTTTTCAGACTTTGGGATTTGGTCACCATACCTTACAGCTTAATGTTGGTAATTTACGTCAATTTGACATCAGGATGTGACATTTGAAAGATGTTGGATTTTGGTTGCATAACATCACTACTTAAAACCAACAAATTATCAACGTCTATTGATGTTAGAATGGCAAGTTGAACTGACGTTAAAATTCAGACGTTAATCAGAGGTTGGGATTTGGTCACCATACCTTACAGCTTAATGTTGGTAATTTACATCAATTTGACATCAGGATGTGACGTTTGCAAGATGTTGGATTTTGGTTACATAACATCACTACTTAAAACCAACAACTTATCAATGTCTATTGATGTTAGAATGGCAGGTTGAACTGACGTTAAAATTCAGATGTTTATCAGACGTTGGGATTTGGTCACCATACCTTACAGCTTAATGTTGGTAATTCACGTCAATTTGACATCAGGATGTGACATTTGAAAGATGTTGGATTTTGGTTGCATAACATCACAAAATAAAACCAACAAATTATCAACGTCTATTGATGTTAGAATGGCAGGTTGAACTGACGTTAAAATTCAGACGTTTATCAAACGTTGGGATTGGTCACCATAACTTACAGCTTAATGTTGGTAATTTACGTCAATTTGACATCAGGATGTGACGTTTGGAAGATGTTGTATTTTGGTTACATAACATCACTACTCATAACAAACAAATTATCAATGTCTATTGGTGTTAGAATGGCAAGTTGAACTGACGTTAAAATTCAGACGTTAATCAGACACTGGGATTTGGTCACCATACCTTACAGCTTAATGTTGGTAATTTACGTCAATTTGACATCAGGATGTGACGTTTGGAAGATGTTGGATTTTAGCTGCATAACATCACTACTTAAAACCAACAAATTATCAACGTCTATTGATGTTAGAATGGCAGGTTGAACTGACGTTAAAATTCAGATGTTTATCAGACGTTGGGAATTGGTCACCATAACTTACAGCTTAATGTTGGTAATTTACGTCATTTTGACATCAGGATGTGACATTTGAAAGATGTTGGATTTTGGTTGCATAACATCACAAGATAAAACCAACAAATTATCAACGTCTATTGATGTTAGAATGGCAGGTTGAACTGACGTTAAAATTCAGACGTTAATCAGAGGTTGGGATTTGGTCACCATACCTTACAACTAAATGTTGGTAATTTACGTCAATTTGACATCAGGATGTGACGTATGGAAGATGTTGGATTTTGGTTGCATAACATCAATACTTAAAACCAACAAATTATCAACGTCTATTGATGTTAGAATGGCAGGTTGAACTGACGTTAAAATTCAGACGTTAATCAGAGGTTGGGATTTGGTCACCATACCTTACAACTAAATGTTGGTAATTTACGTCAATTTGACATCAGGATGTGACGTTTGGAAGATGTTGGATTTTGGTTGCATAACATCACTATTTAAAACCAACAAATTATCAACGTCTATTGATGTTAGAATGGCAGGTTGAACTGACGTTAAAATTCAGGCGTTTATCAGACGTTGGGATTTGGTCACCATACCTTACAGCTTAACGCTGGTAATTTACATCAATTTGACATCAGGATGTGACGTTTGGAAGATGTTGGATTTTGGTTGCATAACATCACTACTTAAAACCAACAAATTATCAATGTCTATTGATGTTAGATTGGCAGGTTGAACTGACGCTAAAAGTCAGATGTTTATCAGACGTTGGGATTTGGTCACCATACCTTACAGCTTAATGTTGGTAATTTACGTCAATTTGACATCAGGATGTGATGTTTGGAAGATGTTGGATTTTGGTTGCATAACATCACTACTTAAAACCAACAAATTATCAACGTCTATTGATGTTAGAATGGCAGGTTGAACTGACATTAAAATTCAGACTTTTATCAGGCGTTGGGATTTGGTCACCATACCATACAGCTTAATGTTGGTAATTTACATCAATTTGACATCAGGATGTGACGTTTGGAAGATGTTGGATTTTGGTTACATAACATCACTACTTAAAACCAACAAATTATCAATGTCTATTGATGTTAGAATGGCAGGTTGAACTGACGTTAAAACTCAGATGTTTATCAGACGTTGGGATTTGGTCACCATACCTTACAGCTTAATGTTGGTAATTTACGTCAATTTGACATCAGGATGTGACGTTTGGAAGATGTTGTATTTTGGTTACATAACATCACTACTCATAACCAACAAATTATCAATGTCTATTGGTGTTAGAATGGCAAGTTGAACTGACGTTAAAATTCAGACGTTAATCAGAGGTTGGGATTTGGTCACCATACCTTACAGCTTAATGTTGGTAATTTACAACAATTTGACATCAGGATGTGACGTTTGCAAGATGTTGGATTTTGGTTACATAACATCACTACTTAAAACCAACAACTTATCAATGTCTATTGATGTTAGAATGGCAGGTTGAACTGACGTTAAAATTCAGATGTTTATCAGACGTTGGGATTTGGTCACCATACCTTACAGCTTAATGTTGGTAATTTACGTCAATTTGACATCAGGATGTGACATTTGAAAGATGTTGGATTTCGTTTGCATAACATCACAAAATAAAACCAACAAATTATCAATGTCTATTGATGTTAGAATTGCAGGTTGAACTGACGTTAAAATTCAGACGTTAATCAGAGGTTGGGATTTGGTCACCATACCTTACAACTAAATGTTGGTAATTTACATCAATTTGACATCAGGATGTGACGTTTGGAAGATGTTGGATTTTGGTTGCATAACATCACTACTTAAAACCAACAAATTATCAACGTCTATTGATGTTAGAATGGCAGGTTGAACTGACGTTAAAATTCAGATATTTATCAGACCTTGGGATTTGGTCACCATACCTTACAGCTTAATGTTGGTAATTTACATCAATTTGACATCAGGATGTGACGTTTGGAAGATGTTGGATTTTGGTTGCATAACATCACTACTTAAAACCAACAAATTATCAATGTTTATTGATGTTAGAATGGCAGGTTGAACTGACGTTAAAATTCAGATGTTTATCAGACGTTGGGATTTGGTCACCATACCTTACAGCTTAATGTTGGTAATTTACGTCAATTTGACATCAGAATGTGACATTTGAAAGATGTTGGATTTTGGTTGCATAACATCACAAAATAAAACCAACAAATTATCAACGTCTATTGATGTTAGAATGGCAGGTTGAACTGACGTTAAAATTCAGATGTTTATCAGACTTTGGGATTTGGTCACCATACCTTACAGCTTAATGTTGGTAATTTACGTCAATTTGACATCAGGATGTGACATTTGAAAGATGTTGGATTTTGGTTGCATAACATCACTACTTAAAACCAACAAATTATCAACGTCTATTGATGTTAGAATGGCAAGTTGAACTGACGTTAAAATTCAGACGTTAATCAGAGGTTGGGATTTGGTCACCATACCTTACAGCTTAATGTTGGTAATTTACATCAATTTGACATCAGGATGTGACGTTTGCAAGATGTTGGATTTTGGTTACATAACATCACTACTTAAAACCAACAACTTATCAATGTCTATTGATGTTAGAAAGGCAGGTTGAACTGACGTTAAAATTCAGATGTTTATCAGACTTTGGGATTTGGTCACCATACCTTACAGCTTAATGTTGGTAATTCACGTCAATTTGACATCAGGATGTGACATTTGAAAGATGTTGGATTTTGGTTGCATAACATCACAAAATAAAACCAACAAATTATCAACGTCTATTGATGTTAGAATGGCAGCTTGAACTGACGTTAAAATTCAGATGTTTATCAAACGTTGGGATTGGTCACCATGACTTACAGCTTAATGTTGGTAATTTACGTCAATTTGACATCAGGATGTGACGTTTGGAAGATGTTGTATTTTGGTTACATAACATCACTACTCATAACCAACAAATTATCAATGTCTATTGGTGTTAGAATGGCAAGTTGAACTGACGTTAAAATTCAGACGTTAATCAGACACTGGGATTTGGTCACCATACCTTACAGCTTAATGTTGGTAATTTACGTCAATTTGACATCAGGATGTGACGTTTGGAAGATGTTGTATTTTGGTTACATAACATCACTACTTAAAACCAACAAATTATCAACGTCTATTGATGTTAGAATGGCAGGTTGAACTGACGTTAAAATTCAGGCGTTTATCAGATGTTGGGATTTGGTCACCATACCTTACAGCTTAATGCTGGTAATTTACATCAATTTGACATCAGGTTGTGACGTTTGGAAGATGTTGGATTTTAGTTGCATAACATCACTACTTAAAACCAACAAATTATCAACGTCTATTGATGTTAGAATGGCAGGTTGAACTGTTGTTAAAATTCAGGCGTTTATCAGACGTTGGGATTTGGTCACCATACCTTACAGCTTAATGCTGGTAATTTACATCAATTTGACATCAGGTTGTGACGTTTGGAAGATATTGGATTTTGGTTGCATAACATCACTACTTAAAACCAACAAATTATCAATGTCTATTGATGTTAGAATGGCAGGTTGAACTGACGTTAAAATTCAGACGTTTATCAGACGTTGGTATTTGGTCACCATACCATACTGCTTAATGTTGGTAATTTACATCAATTTGACATCAGGATGTGACGTTTGGAAGATGTTGGATTTTGGTTACATAACATCACTACTTAAAACCAACAAATTATCAACGTCTATTGATGTTAGAATGGCAGGTTGAACTGACGTTAAAATTCAGACGTTAATCAGAGGTTGGGATTTGGTCACCATACCTTACAACTAAATGTTGGTAATTTACGTCAATTTGACATCAGGATGTGACGTTTGGAAGATGTTGGATTTTGGTTGCATAACATCACTACTTAAAACCAACAAATTATCAACGTCTATTGATGTTAGAATGGCAGGTTGAACTGACGTTAAAATTCAGGCGTTTATCAGATGTTGGGATTTGGTCACCATACCTTACAGCTTAATGCTGGTAATTTACATCAATTTGACATCAGGATGTGACGTTTGGAAGATGTTGGATTTTGGTTGCATAACATCACTACTTAAAACCAACAAATTATCAACGTCTATTGATGTTAGAATGGCAGGTTGAACTGACGTTAAAATTCAGACGTTTATCAGACGTTGGGATTTGGTCACCATACCTTACAGCTTAATGTTGGTAATTTATGTCAATTTGACATGAGGATGTGATGTTTGGAAGATGTTGGATTTTGGTTGCATAACATCACTACTTAAAACCAACAAATTATCAACGTCTATTGACGTTAGAATGGCAGGTTGAACTGTTGTTGAAATTCAGGCGTTTATCAGACGTTGGGATTTGGTCACCATACCTTACAGCTTAATGCTGGTAATTTACATCAATTTGACATCAGGATGTGACGTTTGGAAGATGTTGGATTTTGGTTGCATAACATCACTACTTAAAACCAACAAAATATCAACGTCTATTGATGTTAGATTGGCAGGTTGAACTGACGCTAAAAGTCAGATGTTTATCAGACGTTGGGATTTGGTCACCATACCTTACAGCTTAATGTTGGTAGTTTACGTAAATTTGACATCAGGATGTGACGTTTGGAAGATATTGGATTTTGGTTGCATAACATCACTACTTAAAACCAACAAATTATCAATGTCTATTGATGTTAGAATGGCAGGTTGAACTGACGTTAAAATTCAGACGTTAATCAGAGGTTGGGATTTGGTCACCATACCTTACAACTAAATGTTGGTAATTTACGTCAATTTGACATCAGGATGTGACGTATGGAAGATGTTGGATTTTGGTTGCATAACATCACTACTTAAAACCAACAAATTATCAACGTCTATTGATGTTAGAATGGCAGGTTGAACTGACGTTAAAATTCAGACGTTAATCAGAGGTTGGGATTTGGTCACCATACCTTACAACTAAATGTTGTTAATTTACGTCAATTTGACATCAGGATGTGACGTTTGGAAGATGTTGGATTTTGGTTGCATAACATCACTACTTAAAACCAACAAATTATCAACGTCTTTTGATGTTAGAATGGCAGGTTGAACTGTTGTTAAAATTCAGGCGTTTATCAGACGTTGGGATTTGGTCACCATACCTTACAGCTTAATGCTGGTAATTTACATCAATTTGACATCAGGTTGTGACGTTTGGAAGATGTTGGATTTTGGTTGCATAACATCACTACTTAAAACCAACAAATTATCAACGTCTATTGATGTTAGATTGGCAGGTTGAACTGACGCTAAAAGTCAGATGTTTATCAGACGTTGGGATTTGGTCACCATACCTTACAGCTTAATGTTGGTAATTTACGTAAATTTGACATCAGGATGTGACGTTTGGAAGATATTGGATTTTGGTTGCATAACATCACTACTTAAAACCAACAAATTATCAATGTCTATTGATGTTAGAATGGCAGGTTGAACTGACGTTAAAATTCAGACGTTTATCAGACGTTGGTATTTGGTCACCATACCATACTGCTTAATGTTGGTAATTTACATCAATTTGACATCAGGATGTGACGTTTGGAAGATGTTGGATTTTGGTTACATAACATCACTACTTAAAACCAACAAATTATCAACGTCTATTGATGTTAGAATGGCAGGTTGAACTGACGTTAAAATTCAGACGTTAATCAGAGGTTGGGATTTGGTCACCATACCTTACAACTAAATGTTGGTAATTTACGTCAATTTGACATCAGGATGTGACGTTTGGAAGATGTTGGATTTTGGTTGCATAACATCACTACTTAAAACCAACAAATTATCAACGTCTATTGATGTTAGAATGGCAGGTTGAACTGACGTTAAAATTCAGGCGTTTATCAGATGTTGGGATTTGGTCACCATACCTTACAGCTTAATGCTGGTAATTTACATCAATTTGACATCAGGATGTGACGTTTGGAAGATGTTGGATTTTGGTTGCATAACATCACTACTTAAAACCAACAAATTATCAACGTCTATTGATGTTAGAATGGCAGGTTGAACTGACGTTAAAATTCAGACGTTTATCAGACGTTGGGATTTGGTCACCATACCTTACAGCTTAATGTTGGTAATTTATGTCAATTTGACATGAGGATGTGACGTTTGGAAGATGTTGGATTTTGGTTGCATAACATCACTACTTAAAACCAACAAATTATCAACGTCTATTGACGTTAGAATGGCAGGTTGAACTGTTGTTGAAATTCAGGCGTTTATCAGACGTTGGGATTTGGTCACCATACCTTACAGCTTAATGCTGGTAATTTACATCAATTTGACATCAGGATGTGACGTTTGGAAGATGTTGGATTTTGGTTGCATAACATCACTACTTAAAACCAACAAAATATCAACGTCTATTGATGTTAGATTGGCAGGTTGAACTGACGCTAAAAGTCAGATGTTTATCAGACGTTGGGATTTGGTCACCATACCTTACAGCTTAATGTTGGTAGTTTACGTAAATTTGACATCAGGATGTGACGTTTGGAAGATATTGGATTTTGGTTGCATAACATCACTACTTAAAACCAACAAATTATCAATGTCTATTGATGTTAGAATGGCAGGTTGAACTGACGTTAAAATTCAGACGTTAATCAGAGGTTGGGATTTGGTCACCATACCTTACAACTAAATGTTGGTAATTTACGTCAATTTGACATCAGGATGTGACGTATGGAAGATGTTGGATTTTGGTTGCATAACATCACTACTTAAAACCAACAAATTATCAACGTCTATTGATGTTAGAATGGCAGGTTGAACTGACGTTAAAATTCAGACGTTAATCAGAGGTTGGGATTTGGTCACCATACCTTACAACTAAATGTTGTTAATTTACGTCAATTTGACATCAGGATGTGACGTTTGGAAGATGTTGGATTTTGGTTGCATAACATCACTACTTAAAACCAACAAATTATCAACGTCTATTGATGTTAGAATGGCAGGTTGAACTGTTGTTAAAATTCAGGCGTTTATCAGACGTTGGGATTTGGTCACCATACCTTACAGCTTAATGCTGGTAATTTACATCAATTTGACATCAGGTTGTGACGTTTGGAAGATGTTGGATTTTGGTTGCATAACATCACTACTTAAAACCAACAAATTATCAACGTCTATTGATGTTAGATTGGCAGGTTGAACTGACGCTAAAAGTCAGATGTTTATCAGACGTTGGGATTTGGTCACCATACCTTACAGCTTAATGTTGGTAATTTACGTAAATTTGACATCAGGATGTGACGTTTGGAAGATATTGGATTTTGGTTGCATAACATCACTACTTAAAACCAACAAATTATCAATGTCTAATGATGTTAGAATGGCAGGTTGAACTGACGTTAAAATTCAGACGTTTATCAGACGTTGGTATTTGGTCACCATACCATACTGCTTAATGTTGGTAATTTACATCAATTTGACATCAGGATGTGACGTTTGGAAGATGTTGGATTTTGGTTACATAACATCACTACTTAAAACCAACAAATTATCAACGTCTATTGATGTTAGAATGGCAGGTTGAACTGACGTTAAAATTCAGACGTTAATCAGAGGTTGGGATTTGGTCACCATACCTTACAACTAAATGTTGGTAATTTACGTCAATTTGACATCAGGATGTGACGTTTGGAAGATGTTGGATTTTGGTTGCATAACATCACTACTTAAAACCAACAAATTATCAACGTCTATTGATGTTAGAATGGCAGGTTGAACTGACGTTAAAATTCAGGCGTTTATCAGATGTTGGGATTTGGTCACCATACCTTACAGCTTAATGCTGGTAATTTACATCAATTTGACATCAGGATGTGACGTTTGGAAGATGTTGGATTTTGGTTGCATAACATCACTACTTAAAACCAACAAATTATCAACGTCTATTGATGTTAGAATGGCAGGTTGAACTGACGTTAAAATTCAGACGTTTATCAGACGTTGGGATTTGGTCACCATACCTTACAGCTTAATGTTGGTAATTTATGTCAATTTGACATGAGGATGTGACGTTTGGAAGATGTTGGATTTTGGTTGCATAACATCACTACTTAAAACCAACAAATTATCAACGTCTATTGATGTTAGAATGGCAGGTTGAACTGTTGTTGAAATTCAGGCGTTTATCAGACGTTGGGATTTGGTCACCATACCTTACAGCTTAATGCTGGTAATTTACATCAATTTGACATCAGGATGTGACGTTTGGAAGATGTTGGATTTTGGTTGCATAACATCACTACTTAAAACCAACAAAATATCAACGTCTATTGATGTTAGATTGGCAGGTTGAACTGACGCTAAAAGTCAGATGTTTATCAGACGTTGGGATTTGGTCACCATACCTTACAGCTTAATGTTGGTAATTTACGTAAATTTGACATCAGGATGTGACGTTTGGAAGATATTGGATTTTGGTTGCATAACATCACTACTTAAAACCAACAAATTATCAATGTCTATTGATGTTAGAATGGCAGGTTGAACTGACGTTAAAATTCAGACGTTTATCAGACGTTGGTATTTGGTCACCATACCATACAGCTTAATGTTGGTAATTTACATCAATTTGACATCAGGATGTGACGTTTGGAAGATGTTGGATTTTGGTTACATAACATCACTACCTAAAACCAACAAATTATCAACGTCTATTGATGTTAGAATGGCAGGTTGAACTGACGTTAAAATTCAGACGTTAATCAGAGGTTGGGATTTGGTCACCATACCTTACAACTAAATGTTGGTAATTTACGTCAATTTGACATCAGGATGTGACGTTTGGAAGATGTTGGATTTTGGTTGCATAACATCACTACTTAAAACCAACAAATTATCAACGTCTATTGATGTTAGAATGGCAGGTTGAACTGACGTTAAAATTCAGGCGTTTATCAGATGTTGGGATTTGGTCACCATACCTTACAGCTTAATGCTGGTAATTTACATCAATTTGACATCAGGATGTGACGTTTGGAAGATGTTGGATTTTGGTTGCATAACATCACTACTTAAAACCAACAAATTATCAACGTCTATTGATGTTAGAATGGCAGGTTGAACTGACGTTAAAATTCAGACGTTTATCAGACGTTGGGATTTGGTCACCATACCTTACAGCTTAATGTTGGTAATTTATGTCAATTTGACATGAGGATGTGACGTTTGGAAGATGTTGGATTTTGGTTGCATAACATCACTACTTAAAACCAACAAATTATCAACGTCTATTGATGTTAGAATGGCAGGTTGAACTGTTGTTGAAATTCAGGCGTTTATCAGACGTTGGGATTTGGTCACCATACCTTACAGCTTAATGCTGGTAATTTACATCAATTTGACATCAGGATGTGACGTTTGGAAGATGTTGGATTTTGGTTGCATAACATCACTACTTAAAACCAACAAAATATCAACGTCTATTGATGTTAGATTGGCAGGTTGAACTGACGCTAAAAGTCAGATGTTTATCAGACGTTGGGATTTGGTCACCATACCTTACAGCTTAATGTTGGTAGTTTACGTAAATTTGACATCAGGATGTGACGTTTGGAAGATATTGGATTTTGGTTGCATAACATCACTACTTAAAACCAACAAATTATCAATGTCTATTGATGTTAGAATGGCAGG
Organism: Hoplias malabaricus; assembly: GCF_029633855.1. Classification (NCBI taxonomy): domain Eukaryota; kingdom Metazoa; phylum Chordata; class Actinopteri; order Characiformes; family Erythrinidae; genus Hoplias; species Hoplias malabaricus. The sequence goes on from NC_089820.1 coordinate 33,495,685, forward strand.
TTGAACTGACGTTAAAATTCAGACGTTAATCAGAGGTTGGGATTTGGTCACCATACCTTACAACTAAATGTTGGTAATTTTCGTCAATTTGACATCAGGATGTGACGTATGGAAGATGTTGGATTTTGGTTGCATAACATCACTACTTAAAACCAACAAATTATCAACGTCTATTGATGTTAGAATGGCAGGTTGAACTGACGTTAAAATTCAGACGTTAATCAGAGGTTGGGATTTGGTCACCATACCTTACAACTAAATGTTGTTAATTTACGTCAATTTGACATCAGGATGTGACGTTTGGAAGATGTTGGATTTTGGTTGCATAACATCACTATTTAAAACCAACAAATTATCAACGTCTATTGATGTTAGAATGGCAGGTTGAACTGACGTTAAAATTCAGACGTTAATCAGAGGTTGGGATTTGGTCACCATACCTTACAACTAAATGTTGTTAATTTACGTCAATTTGACATCAGAATGTGACGTTTGGAAGATGTTGGATTTTGGTTGCATAACATCACTATTTAAAACCAACAAATTATCAACGTCTATTGATGTTAGAATGGCAGGTTGAACTGACGTTAAAATTCAGGCGTTTATCAGACGTTGGGATTTGGTCACCATACCTTACAGCTTAACGCTGGTAATTTACATCAATTTGACATCAGGATGTGACGTTTGGAAGATGTTGGATTTTGGTTGCATAACATCACTACTTAAAACCAACAAATTATCAATGTCTATTCATGTTAGATTGGCAGGTTGAACTGACGCTAAAAGTCAGATGTTTATCAGACGTTGGGATTTGGTCACCATACCTTACAACTAAATGTTGGTAATTTACGTCAATTTGACATCAGGATGTGACGTTTGGAAGATGTTGGATTTTGGTTGCATAACATCACTACTTAAAACCAACAAATTATCAACGTCTATTGATGTTAGAATGGCAGGTTGAACTGACGTTAAAATTCAGGCGTTTATCAGATGTTGGGATTTGGTCACCATACCTTACAGCTTAATGCTGGTAATTTACATCAATTTGACATCAGGATGTGACGTTTGGAAGATGTTGGATTTTGGTTGCATAACATCACTACTTAAAACCAACAAATTATCAACGTCTATTGATGTTAGAATGGCAGGTTGAACTGACGTTAAAATTCAGACGTTTATCAGACGTTGGGATTTGGTCACCATACCTTACAGCTTAATGTTGGTAATTTATGTCAATTTGACATGAGGATGTGACGTTTGGAAGATGTTGGATTTTGGTTGCATAACATCACTACTTAAAACCAACAAATTATCAACGTCTATTGATGTTAGAATGGCAGGTTGAACTGTTGTTGAAATTCAGGCGTTTATCAGACGTTGGGATTTGGTCACCATACCTTACAGCTTAATGCTGGTAATTTACATCAATTTGACATCAGGATGTGACGTTTGGAAGATGTTGGATTTTGGTTGCATAACATCACTACTTAAAACCAACAAAATATCAACGTCTATTGATGTTAGATTGGCAGGTTGAACTGACGCTAAAAGTCAGATGTTTATCAGACGTTGGGATTTGGTCACCATACCTTACAGCTTAATGTTGGTAGTTTACGTAAATTTGACATCAGGATGTGACGTTTGGAAGATATTGGATTTTGGTTGCATAACATCACTACTTAAAACCAACAAATTATCAATGTCTATTGATGTTAGAATGGCAGGTTGAACTGACGTTAAAATTCAGACGTTAATCAGAGGTTGGGATTTGGTCACCATACCTTACAACTAAATGTTGGTAATTTACGTCAATTTGACATCAGGATGTGACGTATGGAAGATGTTGGATTTTGGTTGCATAACATCACTACTTAAAACCAACAAATTATCAACGTCTATTGATGTTAGAATGGCAGGTTGAACTGACGTTAAAATTCAGACGTTAATCAGAGGTTGGGATTTGGTCACCATACCTTACAACTAAATGTTGTTAATTTACGTCAATTTGACATCAGGATGTGACGTTTGGAAGATGTTGGATTTTGGTTGCATAACATCACTACTTAAAACCAACAAATTATCAACGTCTATTGATGTTAGAATGGCAGGTTGAACTGACGTTAAAATTCAGGCGTTTATCAGATGTTGGGATTTGGTCACCATACCTTACAGCTTAATGCTGGTAATTTACATCAATTTGACATCAGGATGTGACGTTTGGAAGATGTTGGATTTTGGTTGCATAACATCACTACTTAAAACCAACAAATTATCAACGTCTATTGATGTTAGAATGGCAGGTTGAACTGACGTTAAAATTCAGACGTTTATCAGACGTTGGGATTTGGTCACCATACCTTACAGCTTAATGTTGGTAATTTATGTCAATTTGACATGAGGATGTGACGTTTGGAAGATGTTGGATTTTGGTTGCATAACATCACTACTTAAAACCAACAAATTATCAACGTCTATTGATGTTAGAATGGCAGGTTGAACTGTTGTTGAAATTCAGGCGTTTATCAGACGTTGGGATTTGGTCACCATACCTTACAGCTTAATGCTGGTAATTTACATCAATTTGACATCAGGATGTGACGTTTGGAAGATGTTGGATTTTGGTTGCATAACATCACTACTTAAAACCAACAAAATATCAACGTCTATTGATGTTAGATTGGCAGGTTGAACTGACGCTAAAAGTCAGATGTTTATCAGACGTTGGGATTTGGTCACCATACCTTACAGCTTAATGTTGGTAATTTACGTAAATTTGACATCAGGATGTGACGTTTGGAAGATATTGGATTTTGGTTGCATAACATCACTACTTAAAACCAACAAATTATCAATGTCTATTGATGTTAGAATGGCAGGTTGAACTGACGTTAAAATTCAGACGTTTATCAGACGTTGGTATTTGGTCACCATACCATACAGCTTAATGTTGGTAATTTACATCAATTTGACATCAGGATGTGACGTTTGGAAGATGTTGGATTTTGGTTACATAACATCACTACTTAAAACCAACAAATTATCAACGTCTATTGATGTTAGAATGGCAGGTTGAACTGACGTTAAAATTCAGATGTTAATCAGAGGTTGGGATTTGGTCACCATACCTTACAACTAAATGTTGGTAATTTACGTCAATTTGACATCAGGATGTGACGTTTGGAAGATGTTGGATTTTGGTTGCATAACATCACTACTTAAAACCAACAAATTATCAACGTCTATTGATGTTAGAATGGCAGTTTGAACTGACGTTAAAATTCAGACGTTTATCAGACGTTGGGATTTGGTCACCATACCTTACAGCTTAATGTTGGTAATTTATGTCAATTTGACATGAGGATGTGACGTTTGGAAGATGTTGGATTTTGGTTGCATAACATCACTACTTAAAACCAACAAATTATCAACGTCTATTGATGTTAGAATGGCAGGTTGAACTGTTGTTGAAATTCAGGCGTTTATCAGACGTTGGGATTTGGTCACCATACCTTACAGCTTAATGCTGGTAATTTACATCAATTTGACATCAGGATGTGACGTTTGGAAGATGTTGGATTTTGGTTGCATAACATCACTACTTAAAACCAACAAAATATCAACGTCTATTGATGTTAGATTGGCAGGTTGAACTGACGCTAAAAGTCAGATGTTTATCAGACGTTGGGATTTGGTCACCATACCTTACAGCTTAATGTTGGTAGTTTACGTAAATTTGACATCAGGATGTGACGTTTGGAAGATATTGGATTTTGGTTGCATAACATCACTACTTAAAACCAACAAATTATCAATGTCTATTGATGTTAGAATGGCAGGTTGAACTGACGTTAAAATTCAGACGTTAATCAGAGGTTGGGATTTGGTCACCATACCTTACAACTAAATGTTGGTAATTTTCGTCAATTTGACATCAGGATGTGACGTATGGAAGATGTTGGATTTTGGTTGCATAACATCACTACTTAAAACCAACAAATTATCAACGTCTATTGATGTTAGAATGGCAGGTTGAACTGACGTTAAAATTCAGACGTTAATCAGAGGTTGGGATTTGGTCACCATACCTTACAACTAAATGTTGTTAATTTACGTCAATTTGACATCAGGATGTGACGTTTGGAAGATGTTGGATTTTGGTTGCATAACATCACTATTTAAAACCAACAAATTATCAACGTCTATTGATGTTAGAATGGCAGGTTGAACTGACGTTAAAATTCAGGCGTTTATCAGACGTTGGGATTTGGTCACCATACCTTACAGCTTAACGCTGGTAATTTACATCAATTTGACATCAGGATGTGACGTTTGGAAGATGTTGGATTTTGGTTGCATAACATCACTACTTAAAACCAACAAATTATCAATGTCTATTGATGTTAGATTGGCAGGTTGAACTGACGCTAAAAGTCAGATGTTTATCAGACGTTGGGATTTGGTCACCATACCTTACAGCTTAATGTTGGTAATTTACGTAAATTTGACATCAGGATGTGACGTTTGGAAGATATTGGATTTTGGTTGCATAACATCACTACTTAAAACCAACAAATTATCAATGTCTATTGATGTTAGAATGGCAGGTTGAACTGACGTTAAAATTCAGACGTTTATCAGACGTTGGTATTTGGTCACCATACCATACAGCTTAATGTTGGTAATTTACATCAATTTGACATCAGGATGTGACGTTTGGAAGATGTTGGATTTTGGTTACATAACATCACTACTTAAAACCAACAAATTATCAACGTCTATTGATGTTAGAATGGCAGGTTGAACTGACGTTAAAATTCAGACGTTAATCAGAGGTTGGGATTTGGTCACCATACCTTACAACTAAATGTTGGTAATTTACGTCAATTTGACATCAGGATGTGACGTTTGGAAGATGTTGGATTTTGGTTGCATAACATCACTACTTAAAACCAACAAATTATCAACGTCTATTGATGTTAGAATGGCAGGTTGAACTGACGTTAAAATTCAGGCGTTTATCAGATGTTGGGATTTGGTCACCATACCTTACAGCTTAATGCTGGTAATTTACATCAATTTGACATCGGGATGTGACGTTTGGAAGATGTTGGATTTTGGTTGCATAACATCACTACTTAAAACCAGCAAATTATCAACGTCTATTGATGTTAGAATGGCAGGTTGAACTGACGTTAAAATTCAGACGTTTATCAGACGTTGGGATTTGGTCACCATACCTTACAGCTTAATGTTGGTAATTTATGTCAATTTGACATGAGGATGTGACGTTTGGAAGATGTTGGATTTTGGTTGCATAACATCACTACTTAAAACCAACAAATTATCAACGTCTATTGATGTTAGAATGGCAGGTTGAACTGTTGTTGAAATTCAGGCGTTTATCAGACGTTGGGATTTGGTCACCATACCTTACAGCTTAATGCTGGTAATTTACATCAATTTGACATCAGGATGTGACGTTTGGAAGATGTTGGATTTTGGTTGCATAACATCACTACTTAAAACCAACAAAATATCAACGTCTATTGATGTTAGATTGGCAGGTTGAACTGACGCTAAAAGTCAGATGTTTATCAGACGTTGGGATTTGGTCACCATACCTTACAGCTTAATGTTGGTAGTTTACGTAAATTTGACATCAGGATGTGACGTTTGGAAGATATTGGATTTTGGTTGCATAACATCACTACTTAAAACCAACAAATTATCAATGTCTATTGATGTTAGAATGGCAGGTTGAACTGACGTTAAAATTCAGACGTTAATCAGAGGTTGGGATTTGGTCACCATACCTTACAACTAAATGTTGGTAATTTACGTCAATTTGACATCAGGATGTGACGTATGGAAGATGTTGGATTTTGGTTGCATAACATCACTACTTAAAACCAACAAATTATCAACGTCTATTGATGTTAGAATGGCAGGTTGAACTGACGTTAAAATTCAGACGTTAATCAGAGGTTGGGATTTGGTCACCATACCTTACAACTAAATGTTGTTAATTTACATCAATTTGACATCAGGATGTGACGTTTGGAAGATGTTGGATTTTGGTTGCATAACATCACTATTTAAAACCAACAAATTATCAACGTCTATTGATGTTAGAATGGCAGGTTGAACTGACGTTAAAATTCAGGCGTTTATCAGACGTTGGGATTTGGTCACCATACCTTACAGCTTAACGCTGGTAATTTACATCAATTTGACATCAGGATGTGACGTTTGGAAGATGTTGGATTTTGGTTGCATAACATCACTACTTAAAACCAACAAATTATCAATGTCTATTGATGTTAGATTGGCAGGTTGAACTGACGCTAAAAGTCAGATGTTTATCAGACGTTGGGATTTGGTCACCATACCTTACAGCTTAATGTTGGTAATTTACGTCAATTTGACATCAGGATGTGACGTTTGGAAGATGTTGGATTTTGGTTGCATAACATCACTACTTAAAACCAACAAATTATCAACGTCTATTGATGTTAGAATGGCAGGTTGAACTGACATTAAAATTCAGACTTTTATCAGGCGTTGGGATTTGGTCACCATACCATACAGCTTAATGTTGGTAATTTACATCAATTTGACATCAGGATGTGACGTTTGGAAGATGTTGGATTTTGGTTACATAACATCACTACTTAAAACCAACAAATTATCAATGTCTATTGATGTTAGAATGGCAGGTTGAACTGACGTTAAAACTCAGATGTTTATCAGACGTTGGGATTTGGTCACCATACCTTACAGCTTAATGTTGGTAATTTACGTCAATTTGACATCAGGATGTGACGTTTGGAAGATGTTGTATTTTGGTTACATAACATCACTACTCATAACCAACAAATTATCAATGTCTATTGGTGTTAGAATGGCAAGTTGAACTGACGTTAAAATTCAGACGTTAATCAGAGGTTGGGATTTGGTCACCATACCTTACAGCTTAATGTTGGTAATTTACAACAATTTGACATCAGGATGTGACGTTTGCAAGATGTTGGATTTTGGTTACATAACATCACTACTTAAAACCAACAACTTATCAATGTCTATTGATGTTAGAATGGCAGGTTGAACTGACGTTAAAATTCAGATGTTTATCAGACGTTGGGATTTGGTCACCATACCTTACAGCTTAATGTTGGTAATTTACGTCAATTTGACATCAGGATGTGACATTTGAAAGATGTTGGATTTCGTTTGCATAACATCACAAAATAAAACCAACAAATTATCAATGTCTATTGATGTTAGAATGGCAGGTTGAACTGACGTTAAAATTCAGACGTTAATCAGAGGTTGGGATTTGGTCACCATACCTTACAACTAAATGTTGGTAATTTACATCAATTTGACATCAGGATGTGACGTTTGGAAGATGTTGGATTTTGGTTGCATAACATCACTACTTAAAACCAACAAATTATCAACATCTATTGATGTTAGAATGGCAGGTTGAACTGACGTTAAAATTCAGATATTTATCAGACCTTGGGATTTGGTCACCATACCTTACAGCTTAATGTTGGTAATTTACATCAATTTGACATCAGGATGTGACGTTTGGAAGATGTTGGATTTTGGTTGCATAACATCACTACTTAAAACCAACAAATTATCAATGTCTATTGATGTTAGAATGGCAGGTTGAACTGACGTTAAAATTCAGATGTTTATCAGACGTTGGGATTTGGTCACCATACCTTACAGCTTAATGTTGGTAATTTACGTCAATTTGACATCAGGATGTGAAATTTGAAAGATGTTGGATTTTGGTTGCATAACATCACTACTTAAAACCAACAAATTATCAACGTCTATTGATGTTAGAATGGCAAGTTGAACTGACGTTAAAATTCAGACGTTAATCAAAGGTTGGGATTTGGTCACCATACCTTACAGCTTAATGTTGGTAATTTACATCAATTTGACATCAGGATGTGACGTTTGCAAGATGTTGGATTTTGGTTACATAACATCACTACTTAAAACCAACAACTTATCAATGTCTATTGATGTTAGAATGGCAGGTTGAACTGACGTTAAAATTCAGATGTTTATCAGACGTTGGGATTTGGTCACCATACCTTACAGCTTAATGTTGGTAATTCACGTCAATTTGACATCAGGATGTGACATTTGAAAGATGTTGGATTTTGGTTGCATAACATCACAAAATAAAACCAACAAATTATCAACGTCTATTGATGTTAGAATGGCAGCTTGAACTGACGTTAAAATTCAGACGTTTATCAAACGTTGGGATTGGTCACCATAACTTACAGCTTAATGTTGGTAATTTACGTCAATTTGACATCAGGATGTGACGTTTGGAAGATGTTGTATTTTGGTTACATAACATCACTACTCATAACCAACAAATTATCAATGTCTATTGGTGTTAGAATGGCAAGTTGAACTGACGTTAAAATTCAGACGTTAATCAGACACTGGGATTTGGTCACCATACCTTACAGCTTAATGTTGGTAATTTACGTCAATTTGACATCAGGATGTGACGTTTGGAAGATGTTGGATTTTAGCTGCATAACATCACTACTTAAAACCAACAAATTATCAACGTCTATTGATGTTAGAATGGCAGGTTGAACTGACGTTAAAATTCAGATGTTTATCAGACGTTGGGATTTGGTCACCATACCTTACAGCTTAATGCTGGTAATTTACATCAATTTGACATCAGGATGTGACGTTTGGAAGATGTTGGATTTTGGTTGCATAACATCACTACTTAAAACCAACAAAATATCAACGTCTATTGATGTTAGAATGGCAGGTTGAACTGACGTTAAAATTCAGACGTTAATCAGAGGTTGGGATTTGGTCACCATACCTTACAACTAAATGTTGTTAATTTACGTCAATTTGACATCAGGATGTGACGTTTGGAAGATGTTGGATTTTGGTTGCATAACATCACTACTTAAAACAAACAAATTATCAACGTCTATTGATGTTAGAATGGCAGGTTGAACTGTTGTTAAAATTCAGGCGTTTATCAGACGTTGGGATTTGGTCACCATACCTTACAGCTTAATGCTGGTAATTTACATCAATTTGACATCAGGTTGTGACGTTTGGAAGATGTTGGATTTTGGTTGCATAACATCACTACTTAAAACCAACAAAATATCAACGTCTATTGATGTTAGATTGGCAGGTTGAACTGACGCTAAAAGTCAGATGTTTATCAGACGTTGGGATTTGGTCACCATACCTTACAGCTTAATGTTGGTAATTTACGTAAATTTGACATCAGGATGTGACGTTTGGAAGATATTGGATTTTGGTTGCATAACATCACTACTTAAAACCAACAAATTATCAATGTCTATTGATGTTAGAATGGCAGGTTGAACTGACGTTAAAATTCAGACGTTTATCAGACGTTGGTATTTGGTCACCATACCATACAGCTTAATGTTGGTAATTTACATCAATTTGACATCAGGATGTGACGTTTGGAAGATGTTGGATTTTGGTTACATAACATCACTACTTAAAACCAACAAATTATCAACTTCTATTGATGTTAGAATGGCAGGTTGAACTGACGTTAAAATTCAGACGTTAATCAGAGGTTGGGATTTGGTCACCATACCTTACAACTAAATGTTGGTAATTTACGTCAATTTGACATCAGGATGTGACGTTTGGAAGATGTTGGATTTTGGTTGCATAACATCACTACTTAAAACCAACAAATTATCAACGTCTATTGATGTTAGAATGGCAGGTTGAACTGATGTTAAAATTCAGGCGTTTATCAGATGTTGGGATTTGGTCACCATACCCTACAGCTTAATGCTGGTAATTTACATCAATTTGACATCAGGATGTGACGTTTGGAAGATGTTGGATTTTGGTTGCATAACATCACTACTTAAAACCAACAAATTATCAACGTCTATTGATGTTAGAATGGCAGGTTGAACTGACGTTAAAATTCAGACGTTTATCAGACGTTGGGATTTGGTCACCATACCTTACAGCTTAATGTTGGTAATTTATGTCAATTTGACATGAGGATGTGACGTTTGGAAGATGTTGGATTTTGGTTGCATAACATCACTACTTAAAACCAACAAATTATCAACGTCTATTGATGTTAGAATGGCAGGTTGAACTGTTGTTAAAATTCAGGCGTTTATCAGACGTTGGGATTTGGTCACCATACCTTACAGCTTAATGCTGGTAATTTACATCAATTTGACATCAGGATGTGACGTTTGGAAGATGTTGGATTTTGGTTGCATAACATCACTACTTAAAACCAACAAAATATCAACGTCTATTGATGTTAGATTGGCAGGTTGAACTGACGCTAAAAGTCAGATGTTTATCAGACGTTGGGATTTGGTCACCATATCTTACAGCTTAATGTTGGTAATTTACGTAAATTTGACATCAGGATGTGACGTTTGGAAGATATTGGATTTTGGTTGCATAACATCACTACTTAAAACCAACAAATTATCAATGTCTATTGATGTTAGAATGGCAGGTTGAACTGACGTTAAAATTCAGACGTTAATCAGACGTTGGTATTTGGTCACCATACCATACAGCTTAATGTTGGTAATTTACATCAATTTGACATCAGGATGTGACGTTTGGAAGATGTTGGATTTTGGTTACATAACATCACTACTTAAAACCAACAAATTATCAATGTCTATTGATGTTAGAATGGCAGGTTGAACTGACGTTAAAATTCAGACGTTAATCAGAGGTTGGGATTTGGTCACCATGCCTTACAACTAAATGTTGGTAATTTACATCAATTTGACATCAGGATGTGACGTTTGGAAGATGTTGGATTTTGGTTGCATAACATCACTACTTAAAACCAACAAATTATCAACGTCTATTGATGTTAGAATGGCAGGTTGAACTGACGTTAAAATTCAGGCGTTTATCAGATGTTGGGATTTGGTCACCATACCTTACAGCTTAATGCTGGTAATTTACATCAATTTGACATCAGGATGTGACGTTTGGAAGATGTTGGATTTTGGTTGCATAACATCACTACTTAAAACCAACAAATTATCAACGTCTATTGATGTTAGATTGGCAGGTTGAACTGACGCTAAAAGTCAGATGTTTATCAGACGTTGGGATTTGGTCACCATACCTTACAGCTTAATGTTGGTAATTTATGTCAATTTGACATCAGGATGTGACGTTTGGAAGATGTTGGATTTTGGTTGCATAACATCACTACTTAAAACCAACAAATTATCAACGTCTATTGATGTTAGAATGGCAGGTTGAACTGACATTAAAATTCAGACTTTTATCAGACGTTGGGATTTGGTCAGCATACCATACAGCTTAATGTAGGTAATTTACATCAATTTGACATCAGGATGTGACGTTTGGAAGATGTTGGATTTTGGTTACATAACATCACTACTTAAAACCAACAAATTATCAATGTCTGTTGATGTTAGAATGGCAGGTTGATCTGACGTTAAAACTCAGATGTTTATCAGACGTTGGGATTTGGTCACCATACCTTACAGCTTAATGTTGGTAATTTACGTCAATTTGACATCAGGATGTGACGTTTGGAAGATGTTGTATCTTGGTTACATAACATCACTACTCATAACCAACAAATTATCAATGTCTATTGGTGTTAGAATGGCAAGTTGAACTGACGTTAAAATTCAGACGTTAATCAGACATTGGGACTTGGTCACCATACCTTACAGCTTAATGTTGGTAATTTACGTCAATTTGACATCAGGATGTGACGTTTGGAAGATGTTGGATTTTAGTTGCATAACATCACTACTTAAAACCAACAAATTATCAACGTCCATTGATGTTAGAATGGCAAGTTGAACTGACGTTAAAATTCAGACGTTAATCAGAGGTTGGGATTTGGTCACCATACCTTACAGCTTAATGTTGGTAATTTACGTCATTTTGACATCAGGATGTGACATTTGAAAGATGTTGGATTTTGGTTGCATAACATCACGAAATAAAACCAACAAATTATCAACGTCTATTGATGTTAGAATGGCAGGTTGAACTGACGTTAAAATTCAGACGTTAATCAGAGGTTGGGATTTGGTCACCATACCTTACAACTAAATGTTGGTAATTTACGTCAATTTGACATCAGGATGTGACGTATGGAAGATGTTGGATTTTGGTTGCATAACATCACTACTTAAAACCAACAAATTATCAACGTCTATTGATGTTAGAATGGCAGGTTGAACTGTTGTTAAAATTCAGGCGTTCATCAGACGTTGGGATTTGGTCACCATACCTTACAGCTTAATGCTGGTAATTTACATCAATTTGACATCAGGATGTGACGTTTGGAAGATGTTGGATTTTGGTTGCATAACATCACTACTTAAAACCAACAAAATATCAACGTCTATTGATGTTAGAATGGCAGGTTGAACTGACGTTAAAATTCAGACGTTAATCAGAGGTTGGGATTTGGTCACCATACCTTACAACTAAATGTTGGTAATTTACGTCAATTTGACATCAGGATGTGACGTTTGGAAGATGTTGGATTTTGGTTGCATAACATCACTACTTAAAACCAACAAATTATCAACGTCTATTGATGTTAGAATGGCAGGTTGAACTGACGTTAAAACTCAGACGTTTATCAGACGTTGGTATTTGGTCACCGTACCATACAGCTTAATGTTGGTAATTTACATCAATTTGACATCAGGATGTGACGTTTGGAAGATGTTGGATTTTGGTTACATAACATCACTACTTAAAACCAACAAATTATCAACGTCTATTGATGTTAGAATGGCAGGTTGAACTGACGTTAAAATTCAGACGTTAATCAGAGGTTGGGATTTGGTCACCATACCTTACAACTAAATGTTGGTAATTTACGTCAATTTGACATCAGGATGTGACGTTTGGAAGATGTTGGATTTTGGTTGCATAACATCACTACTTAAAACCAACAAATTATCAACGTCTATTGATGTTAGAATGGCAGGTTGAACTGTTGTTAAAATTCAGGCGTTTATCAGACGTTGGGATTTGGTCACCATACCTTACAGCTTAATGCTGGTAATTTACATCAATTTGACATCAGGTTGTGACGTTTGGAAGATGTTGGATTTTGGTTGCATAACATCACTACTTAAAACCAACAAAATATCAACGTCTATTGATGTTAGATTGGCAGGTTGAACTGACGCTAAAAGTCAGATGTTTATCAGACGTTGGGATTTGGTCACCATACCTTACAGCTTAATGTTGGTAATTTACGTAAATTTGACATCAGGATGTGACGTTTGGAAGATATTGGATTTTGGTTGCATAACATCACTACTTAAAACCAACAAATTATCAATGTCTATTGATGTTAGAATGGCAGGTTGAACTGACGTTAAAATTCAGACGTTTATCAGACGTTGGTATTTGGTCACCATACCATACAGCTTAATGTTGGTAATTTACATCAATTTGACATCAGGATGTGACGTTTGGAAGATGTTGGATTTTGGTTACATAACATCACTACTTAAAACCAACAAATTATCAACTTCTATTGATGTTAGAATGGCAGGTTGAACTGACGTTAAAATTCAGACGTTAATCAGAGGTTGGGATTTGGTCACCATACCTTACAACTAAATGTTGGTAATTTACGTCAATTTGACATCAGGATGTGACGTTTGGAAGATGTTGGATTTTGGTTGCATAACATCACTACTTAAAACCAACAAATTATCAACGTCTATTGATGTTAGAATGGCAGGTTGAACTGATGTTAAAATTCAGGCGTTTATCAGATGTTGGGATTTGGTCACCATACCCTACAGCTTAATGCTGGTAATTTACATCAATTTGACATCAGGATGTGACGTTTGGAAGATGTTGGATTTTGGTTGCATAACATCACTACTTAAAACCAACAAATTATCAACGTCTATTGATGTTAGAATGGCAGGTTGAACTGACGTTAAAATTCAGACGTTTATCAGACGTTGGGATTTGGTCACCATACCTTACAGCTTAATGTTGGTAATTTATGTCAATTTGACATGAGGATGTGACGTTTGGAAGATGTTGGATTTTGGTTGCATAACATCACTACTTAAAACCAACAAATTATCAACGTCTATTGATGTTAGAATGGCAGGTTGAACTGTTGTTAAAATTCAGGCGTTTATCAGACGTTGGGATTTGGTCACCATACCTTACAGCTTAATGCTGGTAATTTACATCAATTTGACATCAGGATGTGACGTTTGGAAGATGTTGGATTTTGGTTGCATAACATCACTACTTAAAACCAACAAAATATCAACGTCTATTGATGTTAGATTGGCAGGTTGAACTGACGCTAAAAGTCAGATGTTTATCAGACGTTGGGATTTGGTCACCATATCTTACAGCTTAATGTTGGTAATTTACGTAAATTTGACATCAGGATGTGACGTTTGGAAGATATTGGATTTTGGTTGCATAACATCACTACTTAAAACCAACAAATTATCAATGTCTATTGATGTTAGAATGGCAGGTTGAACTGACGTTAAAATTCAGACGTTAATCAGACGTTGGTATTTGGTCACCATACCATACAGCTTAATGTTGGTAATTTACATCAATTTGACATCAGGATGTGACGTTTGGAAGATGTTGGATTTTGGTTACATAACATCACTACTTAAAACCAACAAATTATCAATGTCTATTGATGTTAGAATGGCAGGTTGAACTGACGTTAAAATTCAGACGTTAATCAGAGGTTGGGATTTGGTCACCATGCCTTACAACTAAATGTTGGTAATTTACATCAATTTGACATCAGGATGTGACGTTTGGAAGATGTTGGATTTTGGTTGCATAACATCACTACTTAAAACCAACAAATTATCAACGTCTATTGATGTTAGAATGGCAGGTTGAACTGACGTTAAAATTCAGGCGTTTATCAGATGTTGGGATTTGGTCACCATACCTTACAGCTTAATGCTGGTAATTTACATCAATTTGACATCAGGATGTGACGTTTGGAAGATGTTGGATTTTGGTTGCATAACATCACTACTTAAAACCAACAAATTATCAACGTCTATTGATGTTAGATTGGCAGGTTGAACTGACGCTAAAAGTCAGATGTTTATCAGACGTTGGGATTTGGTCACCATACCTTACAGCTTAATGTTGGTAATTTATGTCAATTTGACATCAGGATGTGACGTTTGGAAGATGTTGGATTTTGGTTGCATAACATCACTACTTAAAACCAACAAATTATCAACGTCTATTGATGTTAGAATGGCAGGTTGAACTGACATTAAAATTCAGACTTTTATCAGACGTTGGGATTTGGTCAGCATACCATACAGCTTAATGTAGGTAATTTACATCAATTTGACATCAGGATGTGACGTTTGGAAGATGTTGGATTTTGGTTACATAACATCACTACTTAAAACCAACAAATTATCAATGTCTGTTGATGTTAGAATGGCAGGTTGATCTGACGTTAAAACTCAGATGTTTATCAGACGTTGGGATTTGGTCACCATACCTTACAGCTTAATGTTGGTAATTTACGTCAATTTGACATCAGGATGTGACGTTTGGAAGATGTTGTATCTTGGTTACATAACATCACTACTCATAACCAACAAATTATCAATGTCTATTGGTGTTAGAATGGCAAGTTGAACTGACGTTAAAATTCAGACGTTAATCAGACATTGGGACTTGGTCACCATACCTTACAGCTTAATGTTGGTAATTTACGTCAATTTGACATCAGGATGTGACGTTTGGAAGATGTTGGATTTTAGTTGCATAACATCACTACTTAAAACCAACAAATTATCAACGTCCATTGATGTTAGAATGGCAAGTTGAACTGACGTTAAAATTCAGACGTTAATCAGAGGTTGGGATTTGGTCACCATACCTTACAGCTTAATGTTGGTAATTTACATCAATTTGACATCAGGATGTGACTTTTGGAAGATGTTGGATTTTGGTTACATAACATCACTACTTAAAACCAACAACTTATAAATGTCTATTGATGTTAGAATGGCAGGTTGAACTGACGTTAAAATTCAGATGTTTATCAGACGTTGGGATTTGGTCACCATACCTTACAGCTTAATGTTGGTAATTTACGTCATTTTGACATCAGGATGTGACATTTGAAAGATGTTGGATTTTGGTTGCATAACATCACGAAATAAAACCAACAAATTATCAACGTCTATTGATGTTAGAATGGCAGGTTGAACTGACGTTAAAATTCAGACGTTAATCAGAGGTTGGGATTTGGTCACCATACCTTACAACTAAATGTTGGTAATTTACGTCAATTTGACATCAGGATGTGACGTATGGAAGATGTTGGATTTTGGTTGCATAACATCACTACTTAAAACCAACAAATTATCAACGTCTATTGATGTTAGAATGGCAGGTTGAACTGTTGTTAAAATTCAGGCGTTCATCAGACGTTGGGATTTGGTCACCATACCTTACAGCTTAATGCTGGTAATTTACATCAATTTGACATCAGGATGTGACGTTTGGAAGATGTTGGATTTTGGTTGCATAACATCACTACTTAAAACCAACAAAATATCAACGTCTATTGATGTTAGAATGGCAGGTTGAACTGACGTTAAAATTCAGACGTTAATCAGAGGTTGGGATTTGGTCACCATACCTTACAACTAAATGTTGGTAATTTACGTCAATTTGACATCAGGATGTGACGTTTGGAAGATGTTGGATTTTGGTTGCATAACATCACTACTTAAAACCAACAAATTATCAACGTCTATTGATGTTAGAATGGCAGGTTGAACTGACGTTAAAACTCAGACGTTTATCAGACGTTGGTATTTGGTCACCGTACCATACAGCTTAATGTTGGTAATTTACATCAATTTGACATCAGGATGTGACGTTTGGAAGATGTTGGATTTTGGTTACATAACATCACTACTTAAAACCAACAAATTATCAACGTCTATTGATGTTAGAATGGCAGGTTGAACTGACGTTAAAATTCAGACGTTAATCAGAGGTTGGGATTTGGTCACCATACCTTACAACTAAATGTTGGTAATTTACGTCAATTTGACATCAGGATGTGACGTTTGGAAGATGTTGGATTTTGGTTGCATAACATCACTACTTAAAACCAACAAATTATCAACGTCTATTGATGTTAGAATGGCAGGTTGAACTGACGTTAAAATTCAGATGTTTATCAGACGTTGGGATTTGGTCACCATACCTTACAGCTTAATGTTGGTAATTTACGTCATTTTGACATCAGGATGTGACATTTGAAAGATGTTGGATTTTGGTTGCATAACATCACAAAATAAAACCAACAAATTATCAACGTCTATTGATGTTAGAATGGCAGGTTGAACTGACGTTAAAATTCAGACGTTAATCAGAGGTTGGGATTTGGTCACCATACCTTACAACTAAATGTTGGTAATTTACGTCAATTTGACATCAGGATGTGACGTATGGAAGATGTTGGATTTTGGTTGCATAACATCACTACTTAAAACCAACAAATTATCAACGTCTATTGATGTTAGAATGGCAGGTTGAACTGTTGTTAAAATTCAGGCGTTCATCAGACGTTGGGATTTGGTCACCATACCTTACAGCTTAATGCTGGTAATTTACATCAATTTGACATCAGGATGTGACGTTTGGAAGATGTTTGATTTTTGTTGCATAACATCACTACTTAAAACCAACAAAATATCAACGTCTATTGATGTTAGAATGGCAGGTTGAACTGACGTTAAAATTCAGACGTTAATCAGAGGTTGGGATTTGGTCACCATACCTTACAACTAAATGTTGGTAATTTACGTCAATTTGACATCAGGATGTGACGTTTGGAAGATGTTGGATTTTGGTTGCATAACATCACTACTTAAAACCAACAAATTATCAACGTCTATTGATGTTAGAATGGCAGGTTGAACTGTTGTTAAAATTCAGGCGTTTATCAGGCGTTGGGATTTGGTCACCATACCTTACAGCTTAATGCTGGTAATTTAGATCAATTTGACATCAGGTTGTGACGTTTGGAAGATGTTGGATTTTGGTTGCATAACATCACTACTTAAAACCAACAAAATATCAACGTCTATTGATGTTAGATTGGCAGGTTGAACTGACGCTAAAAGTCAGATGTTTATCAGACGTTGGGATTTGGTCACCATACCTTACAGCTTAATGTTGGTAATTTACGTAAATTTGACATCAGGATGTGACGTTTGGAAGATATTGGATTTTGGTTGCATAACATCACTACTTAAAACCAACAAATTATCAATGTCTATTGATGTTAGAATGGCAGGTTGAAATGACGTTAAAATTCAGACGTTTATCAGACGTTGGTATTTGGTCACCGTACCATACAGCTTAATGTTGGTAATTTACATCAATTTGACATCAGGATGTGACGTTTGGAAGATGTTGGATTTTGGTTACATAACATCACTACTTAAAACCAACAAATTATCAATGTCTGTTGATGTTAGAATGGCAGGTTGATCTGACGTTAAAACTCAGATGTTTATCAGACGTTGGGATTTGGTCACCATACCTTACAGCTTAATGTTGGTAATTTACGTCAATTTGACATCAGGATGTGACGTTTGGAAGATGTTGTATCTTGGTTACATAACATCACTACTCATAACCAACAAATTATCAATGTCTATTGGTGTTAGAATGGCAAGTTGAACTGACGTTAAAATTCAGACGTTAATCAGACATTGGGACTTGGTCACCATACCTTACAGCTTAATGTTGGTAATTTACGTCAATTTGACATCAGGATGTGACGTTTGGAAGATGTTGGATTTTAGTTGCATAACATCACTACTTAAAACCAACAAATTATCAACGTCCATTGATGTTAGAATGGCAAGTTGAACTGACGTTAAAATTCAGACGTTAATCAGAGGTTGGGATTTGGTCACCATACCTTACAGCTTAATGTTGGTAATTTACATCAATTTGACATCAGGATGTGACTTTTGGAAGATGTTGGATTTTGGTTACATAACATCACTACTTAAAACCAACAACTTATAAATGTCTATTGATGTTAGAATGGCAGGTTGAACTGACGTTAAAATTCAGATGTTTATCAGACGTTGGGATTTGGTCACCATACCTTACAGCTTAATGTTGGTAATTTACGTCATTTTGACATCAGGATGTGACATTTGAAAGATGTTGGATTTTGGTTGCATAACATCACGAAATAAAACCAACAAATTATCAACGTCTATTGATGTTAGAATGGCAGGTTGAACTGACGTTAAAATTCAGACGTTAATCAGAGGTTGGGATTTGGTCACCATACCTTACAACTAAATGTTGGTAATTTACGTCAATTTGACATCAGGATGTGACGTATGGAAGATGTTGGATTTTGGTTGCATAACATCACTACTTAAAACCAACAAATTATCAACGTCTATTGATGTTAGAATGGCAGGTTGAACTGTTGTTAAAATTCAGGCGTTCATCAGACGTTGGGATTTGGTCACCATACCTTACAGCTTAATGCTGGTAATTTACATCAATTTGACATCAGGATGTGACGTTTGGAAGATGTTGGATTTTGGTTGCATAACATCACTACTTAAAACCAACAAAATATCAACGTCTATTGATGTTAGAATGGCAGGTTGAACTGACGTTAAAATTCAGACGTTAATCAGAGGTTGGGATTTGGTCACCATACCTTACAACTAAATGTTGGTAATTTACGTCAATTTGACATCAGGATGTGACGTTTGGAAGATGTTGGATTTTGGTTGCATAACATCACTACTTAAAACCAACAAATTATCAACGTCTATTGATGTTAGAATGGCAGGTTGAACTGACGTTAAAACTCAGACGTTTATCAGACGTTGGTATTTGGTCACCGTACCATACAGCTTAATGTTGGTAATTTACATCAATTTGACATCAGGATGTGACGTTTGGAAGATGTTGGATTTTGGTTACATAACATCACTACTTAAAACCAACAAATTATCAACGTCTATTGATGTTAGAATGGCAGGTTGAACTGACGTTAAAATTCAGACGTTAATCAGAGGTTGGGATTTGGTCACCATACCTTACAACTAAATGTTGGTAATTTACGTCAATTTGACATCAGGATGTGACGTTTGGAAGATGTTGGATTTTGGTTGCATAACATCACTACTTAAAACCAACAAATTATCAACGTCTATTGATGTTAGAATGGCAGGTTGAACTGACGTTAAAATTCAGATGTTTATCAGACGTTGGGATTTGGTCACCATACCTTACAGCTTAATGTTGGTAATTTACGTCATTTTGACATCAGGATGTGACATTTGAAAGATGTTGGATTTTGGTTGCATAACATCACAAAATAAAACCAACAAATTATCAACGTCTATTGATGTTAGAATGGCAGGTTGAACTGACGTTAAAATTCAGACGTTAATCAGAGGTTGGGATTTGGTCACCATACCTTACAACTAAATGTTGGTAATTTACGTCAATTTGACATCAGGATGTGACGTATGGAAGATGTTGGATTTTGGTTGCATAACATCACTACTTAAAACCAACAAATTATCAACGTCTATTGATGTTAGAATGGCAGGTTGAACTGTTGTTAAAATTCAGGCGTTCATCAGACGTTGGGATTTGGTCACCATACCTTACAGCTTAATGCTGGTAATTTACATCAATTTGACATCAGGATGTGACGTTTGGAAGATGTTTGATTTTTGTTGCATAACATCACTACTTAAAACCAACAAAATATCAACGTCTATTGATGTTAGAATGGCAGGTTGAACTGACGTTAAAATTCAGACGTTAATCAGAGGTTGGGATTTGGTCACCATACCTTACAACTAAATGTTGGTAATTTACGTCAATTTGACATCAGGATGTGACGTTTGGAAGATGTTGGATTTTGGTTGCATAACATCACTACTTAAAACCAACAAATTATCAACGTCTATTGATGTTAGAATGGCAGGTTGAACTGTTGTTAAAATTCAGGCGTTTATCAGGCGTTGGGATTTGGTCACCATACCTTACAGCTTAATGCTGGTAATTTAGATCAATTTGACATCAGGTTGTGACGTTTGGAAGATGTTGGATTTTGGTTGCATAACATCACTACTTAAAACCAACAAAATATCAACGTCTATTGATGTTAGATTGGCAGGTTGAACTGACGCTAAAAGTCAGATGTTTATCAGACGTTGGGATTTGGTCACCATACCTTACAGCTTAATGTTGGTAATTTACGTAAATTTGACATCAGGATGTGACGTTTGGAAGATATTGGATTTTGGTTGCATAACATCACTACTTAAAACCAACAAATTATCAATGTCTATTGATGTTAGAATGGCAGGTTGAAATGACGTTAAAATTCAGACGTTTATCAGACGTTGGTATTTGGTCACCGTACCATACAGCTTAATGTTGGTAATTTACATCAATTTGACATCAGGATGTGACGTTTGGAAGATGTTGGATTTTGGTTACATAACATCACTACTTAAAACCAACAAATTATCAACGTCTATTGATGTTAGAATGGCAGGTTGAACTGACGTTAAAATTCAGACGTTAATCAGAGGTTGGGATTTGGTCACCATACCTTACAACTAAATGTTGGTAATTTACGTCAATTTGACATCAGGATGTGACGTTTGGAAGATGTTGGATTTTGGTTGCATAACATCACTACTTAAAACCAACAAATTATCAACGTCTATTGATGTTAGAATGGCAGGTTGAACTGACGTTAAAATTCAGATGTTTATCAGACGTTGGGATTTGGTCACCATACCTTACAGCTTAATGTTGGTAATTTACGTCATTTTGACATCAGGATGTGACATTTGAAAGATGTTGGATTTTGGTTGCATAACATCACAAAATAAAACCAACAAATTATCAACGTCTATTGATGTTAGAATGGCAGGTTGAACTGACGTTAAAATTCAGACGTTAATCAGAGGTTGGGATTTGGTCACCATACCTTACAACTAAATGTTGGTAATTTACGTCAATTTGACATCAGGATGTGACGTATGGAAGATGTTGGATTTTGGTTGCATAACATCACTACTTAAAACCAACAAATTATCAACGTCTATTGATGTTAGAATGGCAGGTTGAACTGTTGTTAAAATTCAGGCGTTCATCAGACGTTGGGATTTGGTCACCATACCTTACAGCTTAATGCTGGTAATTTACATCAATTTGACATCAGGATGTGACGTTTGGAAGATGTTTGATTTTTGTTGCATAACATCACTACTTAAAACCAACAAAATATCAACGTCTATTGATGTTAGAATGGCAGGTTGAACTGACGTTAAAATTCAGACGTTAATCAGAGGTTGGGATTTGGTCACCATACCTTACAACTAAATGTTGGTAATTTACGTCAATTTGACATCAGGATGTGACGTTTGGAAGATGTTGGATTTTGGTTGCATAACATCACTACTTAAAACCAACAAATTATCAACGTCTATTGATGTTAGAATGGCAGGTTGAACTGTTGTTAAAATTCAGGCGTTTATCAGGCGTTGGGATTTGGTCACCATACCTTACAGCTTAATGCTGGTAATTTAGATCAATTTGACATCAGGTTGTGACGTTTGGAAGATGTTGGATTTTGGTTGCATAACATCACTACTTAAAACCAACAAAATATCAACGTCTATTGATGTTAGATTGGCAGGTTGAACTGACGCTAAAAGTCAGATGTTTATCAGACGTTGGGATTTGGTCACCATACCTTACAGCTTAATGTTGGTAATTTACGTAAATTTGACATCAGGATGTGACGTTTGGAAGATATTGGATTTTGGTTGCATAACATCACTACTTAAAACCAACAAATTATCAATGTCTATTGATGTTAGAATGGCAGGTTGAAATGACGTTAAAATTCAGACGTTTATCAGACGTTGGTATTTGGTCACCGTACCATACAGCTTAATGTTGGTAATTTACATCAATTTGACATCAGGATGTGACGTTTGGAAGATGTTGGATTTTGGTTACATAACATCACTACTTAAAACCAACAAATTATCAACGTCTATTGATGTTAGAATGGCAGGTTGAACTGACGTTAAAATTCAGACGTTAATCAGAGGTTGGGATTTGGTCACCATACCTTACAACTAAATGTTGGTAATTTACGTCAATTTAACATCAGGATGTGACGTTTGGAAGATGTTGGATTTTGGTTGCATAACATCACTACTTAAAACCAACAAATTATCAACGTCTATTGATGTTAGAATGGCAGGTTGAACTGACGTTAAAATTCAGGCGTTTATCAGATGTTGGGATTTGGTCACCATACCTTACAGCTTAATGCTGGTAATTTACATCAATTTGACATCAGGATGTGACGTTTGGAAGATGTTGGATTTTGGTTGCATAACATCACTACTTAAAACCAACAAATTATAAACGTCTATTGATGTTAGAATGGCAGGTTGAACTGACGTTAAAATTCAGACGTTTATCAGACGTTGGGATTTGGTCACCATACCTTACAGCTTAATGTTGGTAATTTACGTCAATTTGACATGAGGATGTGACGTTTGGAAGATGTTGGATTTTGGTTGCATAACATCACTACTTAAAACCAACAAATTATCAACGTCTATTGATGTTAGAATGGCAGGTTGAACTGACGTTAAAATTCAGACGTTAATCAGAGGTTGGGATTTGGTCACCATACCTTACAACTAAATGTTGGTAATTTACGTCAATTTGACATCAGGATGTGACGTTTGGAAGATGTTGGATTTTGGTTGCATAACATCACTACTTAAAACCAACAAATTATCAACGTCTATTGATGTTAGAATGGCAGGTTGAACTGACGTTAAAACTCAGACGTTTATCAGACGTTGGTATTTGGTCACCGTACCATACAGCTTAATGTTGGTAATTTACATCAATTTGACATCAGGATGTGACGTTTGGAAGATGTTGGATTTTGGTTACATAACATCACTACTTAAAACCAACAAATTATCAACGTCTATTGATGTTAGAATGGCAGGTTGAACTGACGTTAAAATTCAGACGTTAATCAGAGGTTGGGATTTGGTCACCATACCTTACAACTAAATGTTGGTAATTTACGTCAATTTGACATCAGGATGTGACGTTTGGAAGATGTTGGATTTTGGTTGCATAACATCACTACTTAAAACCAACAAATTATCAACGTCTATTGATGTTAGAATGGCAGGTTGAACTGACGTTAAAATTCAGATGTTTATCAGACGTTGGGATTTGGTCACCATACCTTACAGCTTAATGTTGGTAATTTACGTCATTTTGACATCAGGATGTGACATTTGAAAGATGTTGGATTTTGGTTGCATAACATCACAAAATAAAACCAACAAATTATCAACGTCTATTGATGTTAGAATGGCAGGTTGAACTGACGTTAAAATTCAGACGTTAATCAGAGGTTGGGATTTGGTCACCATACCTTACAACTAAATGTTGGTAATTTACGTCAATTTGACATCAGGATGTGACGTATGGAAGATGTTGGATTTTGGTTGCATAACATCACTACTTAAAACCAACAAATTATCAACGTCTATTGATGTTAGAATGGCAGGTTGAACTGTTGTTAAAATTCAGGCGTTCATCAGACGTTGGGATTTGGTCACCATACCTTACAGCTTAATGCTGGTAATTTACATCAATTTGACATCAGGATGTGACGTTTGGAAGATGTTTGATTTTTGTTGCATAACATCACTACTTAAAACCAACAAAATATCAACGTCTATTGATGTTAGAATGGCAGGTTGAACTGACGTTAAAATTCAGACGTTAATCAGAGGTTGGGATTTGGTCACCATACCTTACAACTAAATGTTGGTAATTTACGTCAATTTGACATCAGGATGTGACGTTTGGAAGATGTTGGATTTTGGTTGCATAACATCACTACTTAAAACCAACAAATTATCAACGTCTATTGATGTTAGAATGGCAGGTTGAACTGTTGTTAAAATTCAGGCGTTTATCAGGCGTTGGGATTTGGTCACCATACCTTACAGCTTAATGCTGGTAATTTAGATCAATTTGACATCAGGTTGTGACGTTTGGAAGATGTTGGATTTTGGTTGCATAACATCACTACTTAAAACCAACAAAATATCAACGTCTATTGATGTTAGATTGGCAGGTTGAACTGACGCTAAAAGTCAGATGTTTATCAGACGTTGGGATTTGGTCACCATACCTTACAGCTTAATGTTGGTAATTTACGTAAATTTGACATCAGGATGTGACGTTTGGAAGATATTGGATTTTGGTTGCATAACATCACTACTTAAAACCAACAAATTATCAATGTCTATTGATGTTAGAATGGCAGGTTGAAATGACGTTAAAATTCAGACGTTTATCAGACGTTGGTATTTGGTCACCGTACCATACAGCTTAATGTTGGTAATTTACATCAATTTGACATCAGGATGTGACGTTTGGAAGATGTTGGATTTTGGTTACATAACATCACTACTTAAAACCAACAAATTATCAACGTCTATTGATGTTAGAATGGCAGGTTGAACTGACGTTAAAATTCAGACGTTAATCAGAGGTTGGGATTTGGTCACCATACCTTACAACTAAATGTTGGTAATTTACGTCAATTTGACATCAGGATGTGACGTTTGGAAGATGTTGGATTTTGGTTGCATAACATCACTACTTAAAACCAACAAATTATCAACGTCTATTGATGTTAGAATGGCAGGTTGAACTGACGTTAAAATTCAGGCGTTTATCAGATGTTGGGATTTGGTCACCATACCTTACAGCTTAATGCTGGTAATTTACATCAATTTGACATCAGGATGTGACGTTTGGAAGATGTTGGATTTTGGTTGCATAACATCACTACTTAAAACCAACAAATTATAAACGTCTATTGATGTTAGAATGGCAGGTTGAACTGACGTTAAAATTCAGACGTTTATCAGACGTTGGGATTTGGTCACCATACCTTACAGCTTAATGTTGGTAATTTACGTCAATTTGACATGAGGATGTGACGTTTGGAAGATGTTGGATTTTGGTTGCATAACATCACTACTTAAAACCAACAAATTATCAACGTCTATTGATGTTAGAATGGCAGGTTGAACTGTTGTTAAAATTCAGGCGTTTATCAGACGTTGGGATTTGGTCACCATACCTTACAGCTTAATGCTGGTAATTTACATCAATTTGACATCAGGATGTGACGTTTGGAAGATGTTGGATTTTGGTTGCATAACATCACTACTTAAAACCAACAAAATATCAACGTCTATTGATGTTAGATTGGCAGGTTGAACTGACGCTAAAAGTCAGATGTTTATCAGACGTTGGGATTTGGTCACCATACCTTACAGCTTAATGTTGGTAATTTACGTCATTTTGACATCAGGATGTGACATTTGAAAGATGTTGGATTTTGGTTGCATAACATCACGAAATAAAACCAACAAATTATCAACGTCTATTGATGTTAGAATGGCAGGTTGAACTGACGTTAAAATTCAGACGTTAATCAGAGGTTGGGATTTGGTCACCATACCTTACAACTAAATGTTGGTAATTTACGTCAATTTGACATCAGGATGTGACGTATGGAAGATGTTGGATTTTGGTTGCATGACATCACTACTTAAAACCAACAAATTATCAACGTCTATTGATGTTAGAATGGCAGGTTGAACTGTTGTTAAAATTCAGGCGTTCATCAGACGTTGGGATTTGGTCACCATACCTTACAGCTTAATGCTGGTAATTTACATCAATTTGACATCAGGATGTGACGTTTGGAAGATGTTGGATTTTGGTTGCATAACATCACTACTTAAAACCAACAAAATATCAACGTCTATTGATGTTAGAATGGCAGGTTGAACTGACGTTAAAATTCAGACGTTAATCAGAGGTTGGGATTTGGTCACCATACCTTACAACTAAATGTTGGTAATTTACGTCAATTTGACATCAGGATGTGACGTTTGGAAGATGTTGGATTTTGGTTGCATAACATCACTACTTAAAACCAACAAATTATAAACGTCTATTGATGTTAGAATGGCAGGTTGAACTGACGTTAAAATTCAGACGTTTATCAGACGTTGGGATTTGGTCACCATACCTTACAGCTTAATGTTGGTAATTTACGTCAATTTGACATGAGGATGTGACGTTTGGAAGATGTTGGATTTTGGTTGCATAACATCACTACTTAAAACCAACAAATTATCAACGTCTATTGATGTTAGAATGGCAGGTTGAACTGACGTTAAAATTCAGACGTTAATCAGAGGTTGGGATTTGGTCACCATACCTTACAACTAAATGTTGGTAATTTACGTCAATTTGACATCAGGATGTGACGTTTGGAAGATGTTGGATTTTGGTTGCATAACATCACTACTTAAAACCAACAAATTATCAACGTCTATTGATGTTAGAATGGCAGGTTGAACTGACGTTAAAACTCAGACGTTTATCAGACGTTGGTATTTGGTCACCGTACCATACAGCTTAATGTTGGTAATTTACATCAATTTGACATCAGGATGTGACGTTTGGAAGATGTTGGATTTTGGTTACATAACATCACTACTTAAAACCAACAAATTATCAACGTCTATTGATGTTAGAATGGCAGGTTGAACTGACGTTAAAATTCAGACGTTAATCAGAGGTTGGGATTTGGTCACCATACCTTACAACTAAATGTTGGTAATTTACGTCAATTTGACATCAGGATGTGACGTTTGGAAGATGTTGGATTTTGGTTGCATAACATCACTACTTAAAACCAACAAATTATCAACGTCTATTGATGTTAGAATGGCAGGTTGAACTGACGTTAAAATTCAGATGTTTATCAGACGTTGGGATTTGGTCACCATACCTTACAGCTTAATGTTGGTAATTTACGTCATTTTGACATCAGGATGTGACATTTGAAAGATGTTGGATTTTGGTTGCATAACATCACAAAATAAAACCAACAAATTATCAACGTCTATTGATGTTAGAATGGCAGGTTGAACTGACGTTAAAATTCAGACGTTAATCAGAGGTTGGGATTTGGTCACCATACCTTACAACTAAATGTTGGTAATTTACGTCAATTTGACATCAGGATGTGACGTATGGAAGATGTTGGATTTTGGTTGCATAACATCACTACTTAAAACCAACAAATTATCAACGTCTATTGATGTTAGAATGGCAGGTTGAACTGTTGTTAAAATTCAGGCGTTCATCAGACGTTGGGATTTGGTCACCATACCTTACAGCTTAATGCTGGTAATTTACATCAATTTGACATCAGGATGTGACGTTTGGAAGATGTTTGATTTTTGTTGCATAACATCACTACTTAAAACCAACAAAATATCAACGTCTATTGATGTTAGAATGGCAGGTTGAACTGACGTTAAAATTCAGACGTTAATCAGAGGTTGGGATTTGGTCACCATACCTTACAACTAAATGTTGGTAATTTACGTCAATTTGACATCAGGATGTGACGTTTGGAAGATGTTGGATTTTGGTTGCATAACATCACTACTTAAAACCAACAAATTATCAACGTCTATTGATGTTAGAATGGCAGGTTGAACTGTTGTTAAAATTCAGGCGTTTATCAGGCGTTGGGATTTGGTCACCATACCTTACAGCTTAATGCTGGTAATTTAGATCAATTTGACATCAGGTTGTGACGTTTGGAAGATGTTGGATTTTGGTTGCATAACATCACTACTTAAAACCAACAAAATATCAACGTCTATTGATGTTAGATTGGCAGGTTGAACTGACGCTAAAAGTCAGATGTTTATCAGACGTTGGGATTTGGTCACCATACCTTACAGCTTAATGTTGGTAATTTACGTAAATTTGACATCAGGATGTGACGTTTGGAAGATATTGGATTTTGGTTGCATAACATCACTACTTAAAACCAACAAATTATCAATGTCTATTGATGTTAGAATGGCAGGTTGAAATGACGTTAAAATTCAGACGTTTATCAGACGTTGGTATTTGGTCACCGTACCATACAGCTTAATGTTGGTAATTTACATCAATTTGACATCAGGATGTGACGTTTGGAAGATGTTGGATTTTGGTTACATAACATCACTACTTAAAACCAACAAATTATCAACGTCTATTGATGTTAGAATGGCAGGTTGAACTGACGTTAAAATTCAGACGTTAATCAGAGGTTGGGATTTGGTCACCATACCTTACAACTAAATGTTGGTAATTTACGTCAATTTGACATCAGGATGTGACGTTTGGAAGATGTTGGATTTTGGTTGCATAACATCACTACTTAAAACCAACAAATTATCAACGTCTATTGATGTTAGAATGGCAGGTTGAACTGACGTTAAAATTCAGGCGTTTATCAGATTTTGGGATTTGGTCACCATACCTTACAGCTTAATGCTGGTAATTTACATCAATTTGACATCAGGATGTGACGTTTGGAAGATGTTGGATTTTGGTTGCATAACATCACTACTTAAAACCAACAAATTATAAACGTCTATTGATGTTAGAATGGCAGGTTGAACTGACGTTAAAATTCAGACGTTTATCAGACGTTGGGATTTGGTCACCATACCTTACAGCTTAATGTTGGTAATTTACGTCAATTTGACATGAGGATGTGACGTTTGGAAGATGTTGGATTTTGGTTGCATAACATCACTACTTAAAACCAACAAATTATCAACGTCTATTGATGTTAGAATGGCAGGTTGAACTGTTGTTAAAATTCAGGCGTTTATCAGACGTTGGGATTTGGTCACCATACCTTACAGCTTAATGCTGGTAATTTACATCAATTTGACATCAGGATGTGACGTTTGGAAGATGTTGGATTTTGGTTGCATAACATCACTACTTAAAACCAACAAAATATCAACGTCTATTGATGTTAGATTGGCAGGTTAAACTGACGCTAAAAGTCAGATGTTTATCAGACGTTGGGATTTGGTCACCATACCTTACAGCTTAATGTTGGTAATTTACGTCATTTTGACATCAGGATGTGACATTTGAAAGATGTTGGATTTTGGTTGCATAACATCACGAAATAAAACCAACAAATTATCAACGTCTATTGATGTTAGAATGGCAGGTTGAACTGACGTTAAAATTCAGACGTTAATCAGAGGTTGGGATTTGGTCACCATACCTTACAACTAAATGTTGGTAATTTACGTCAATTTGACATCAGGATGTGACGTATGGAAGATGTTGGATTTTGGTTGCATGACATCACTACTTAAAACCAACAAATTATCAACGTCTATTGATGTTAGAATGGCAGGTTGAACTGTTGTTAAAATTCAGGCGTTCATCAGACGTTGGGATTTGGTCACCATACCTTACAGCTTAATGCTGGTAATTTACATCAATTTGACATCAGGATGTGACGTTTGGAAGATGTTGGATTTTGGTTGCATAACATCACTACTTAAAACCAACAAAATATCAACGTCTATTGATGTTAGAATGGCAGGTTGAACTGACGTTAAAATTCAGACGTTAATCAGAGGTTGGGATTTGGTCACCATACCTTACAACTAAATGTTGGTAATTTACGTCAATTTGACATCAGGATGTGACGTTTGGAAGATGTTGGATTTTGGTTGCATAACATCACTACTTAAAACCAACAAATTATCAACGTCTATTGATGTTAGAATGGCAGGTTGAACTGACGTTAAAATTCAGACGTTTATCAGACGTTGGTATTTGGTCACCGTACCATACAGCTTAATGTTGGTAATTTACATCAATTTGACATCAGGATGTGACGTTTGGAAGATGTTGGATTTTGGTTACATAACATCACTACTTAAAACCAACAAATTATCAACGTCTATTGATGTTAGAATGGCAGGTTGAACTGACGTTAAAATTCAGACGTTAATCAGAGGTTGGGATTTGGTCACCATACCTTACAACTAAATGTTGGTAATTTACGTCAATTTGACATCAGGATGTGACGTTTGGAAGATGTTGGATTTTGGTTGCATAACATCACTACTTAAAACCAACAAATTATCAACGTCTATTGATGTTAGAATGGCAGGTTGAACTGACGTTAAAATTCAGATGTTTATCAGACGTTGGGATTTGGTCACCATACCTTACAGCTTAATGTTGGTAATTTACGTCACTTTGACATCAGGATGTGACATTTGAAAGATGTTGGATTTTGGTTGCATAACATCACAAAATAAAACCAACAAATTATCAACGTCTATTGATGTTAGAATGGCAGGTTGAACTGACGTTAAAATTCAGACGTTAATCAGAGGTTGGGATTTGGTCACCATACCTTACAACTAAATGTTGGTAATTTACGTCAATTTGACATCAGGATGTGACGTATGGAAGATGTTGGATTTTGGTTACATAACATCACTACTTAAAACCAACAAATTATCAACGTCTATTGATGTTAGAATGGCAGGTTGAACTGTTGTTAAAATTCAGGCGTTCATCAGACGTTGGGATTTGGTCACCATACCTTACAGCTTAATGCTGGTAATTTACATCAATTTGACATCAGGATGTGACGTTTGGAAGATGTTTGATTTTTGTTGCATAACATCACTACTTAAAACCAACAAAATATCAACGTCTATTGATGTTAGAATGGCAGGTTGAACTGACGTTAAAATTCAGACGTTAATCAGAGGTTGGGATTTGGTCACCATACCTTACAACTAAATGTTGGTAATTTACGTCATTTTGACATCAGGATGTGACATTTGAAAGATGTTGGATTTTGGTTGCATAACATCACGAAATAAAACCAACAAATTATCAACGTCTATTGATGTTAGAATGGCAGGTTGAACTGACGTTAAAATTCAGACGTTAATCAGAGGTTGGGATTTGGTCACCATACCTTACAACTAAATGTTGGTAATTTACGTCAATTTGACATCAGGATGTGACGTATGGAAGATGTTGGATTTTGGTTGCATGACATCACTACTTAAAACCAACAAATTATCAACGTCTATTGATGTTAGAATGGCAGGTTGAACTGTTGTTAAAATTCAGGCGTTCATCAGACGTTGGGATTTGGTCACCATACCTTACAGCTTAATGCTGGTAATTTACATCAATTTGACATCAGGATGTGACGTTTGGAAGATGTTGGATTTTGGTTGCATAACATCACTACTTAAAACCAACAAAATATCAACGTCTATTGATGTTAGAATGGCAGGTTGAACTGACGTTAAAATTCAGACGTTAATCAGAGGTTGGGATTTGGTCACCATACCTTACAACTAAATGTTGGTAATTTACGTCAATTTGACATCAGGATGTGACGTTTGGAAGATGTTGGATTTTGGTTGCATAACATCACTACTTAAAACCAACAAATTATCAACGTCTATTGATGTTAGAATGGCAGGTTGAACTGACGTTAAAATTCAGACGTTTATCAGACGTTGGTATTTGGTCACCGTACCATACAGCTTAATGTTGGTAATTTACATCAATTTGACATCAGGATGTGACGTTTGGAAGATGTTGGATTTTGGTTACATAACATCACTACTTAAAACCAACAAATTATCAACGTCTATTGATGTTAGAATGGCAGGTTGAACTGACGTTAAAATTCAGACGTTAATCAGAGGTTGGGATTTGGTCACCATACCTTACAACTAAATGTTGGTAATTTACGTCAATTTGACATCAGGATGTGACGTTTGGAAGATGTTGGATTTTGGTTGCATAACATCACTACTTAAAACCAACAAATTATCAACGTCTATTGATGTTAGAATGGCAGGTTGAACTGACGTTAAAATTCAGATGTTTATCAGACGTTGGGATTTGGTCACCATACCTTACAGCTTAATGTTGGTAATTTACGTCACTTTGACATCAGGATGTGACATTTGAAAGATGTTGGATTTTGGTTGCATAACATCACAAAATAAAACCAACAAATTATCAACGTCTATTGATGTTAGAATGGCAGGTTGAACTGACGTTAAAATTCAGACGTTAATCAGAGGTTGGGATTTGGTCACCATACCTTACAACTAAATGTTGGTAATTTACGTCAATTTGACATCAGGATGTG
This sequence comes from Hoplias malabaricus, assembly GCF_029633855.1. Lineage (NCBI taxonomy): Eukaryota > Metazoa > Chordata > Actinopteri > Characiformes > Erythrinidae > Hoplias > Hoplias malabaricus. The sequence goes on from NC_089820.1 coordinate 33,529,004, forward strand.
ACGTATGGAAGATGTTGGATTTTGGTTACATAACATCACTACTTAAAACCAACAAATTATCAACGTCTATTGATGTTAGAATGGCAGGTTGAACTGTTGTTAAAATTCAGGCGTTCATCAGACGTTGGGATTTGGTCACCATACCTTACAGCTTAATGCTGGTAATTTACATCAATTTGACATCAGGATGTGACGTTTGGAAGATGTTTGATTTTTGTTGCATAACATCACTACTTAAAACCAACAAAATATCAACGTCTATTGATGTTAGAATGGCAGGTTGAACTGACGTTAAAATTCAGACGTTAATCAGAGGTTGGGATTTGGTCACCATACCTTACAACTAAATGTTGGTAATTTACGTCAATTTGACATCAGGATGTGACGTTTGGAAGATGTTGGATTTTGGTTGCATAACATCACTACTTAAAACCAACAAATTATCAACGTCTATTGATGTTAGAATGGCAGGTTGAACTGTTGTTAAAATTCAGGCGTTTATCAGGCGTTGGGATTTGGTCACCATACCTTACAGCTTAATGCTGGTAATTTAGATCAATTTGACATCAGGTTGTGACGTTTGGAAGATGTTGGATTTTGGTTGCATAACATCACTACTTAAAACCAACAAAATATCAACGTCTATTGATGTTAGATTGGCAGGTTGAACTGACGCTAAAAGTCAGATGTTTATCAGACGTTGGGATTTGGTCACCATACCTTACAGCTTAATGTTGGTAATTTACGTAAATTTGACATCAGGATGTGACGTTTGGAAGATATTGGATTTTGGTTGCATAACATCACTACTTAAAACCAACAAATTATCAATGTCTATTGATGTTAGAATGGCAGGTTGAAATGACGTTAAAATTCAGACGTTTATCAGACGTTGGTATTTGGTCACCGTACCATACAGCTTAATGTTGGTAATTTACATCAATTTGACATCAGGATGTGACGTTTGGAAGATGTTGGATTTTGGTTACATAACATCACTACTTAAAACCAACAAATTATCAACGTCTATTGATGTTAGAATGGCAGGTTGAACTGACGTTAAAATTCAGACGTTAATCAGAGGTTGGGATTTGGTCACCATACCTTACAACTAAATGTTGGTAATTTACGTCAATTTGACATCAGGATGTGACGTTTGGAAGATGTTGGATTTTGGTTGCATAACATCACTACTTAAAACCAACAAATTATCAACGTCTATTGATGTTAGAATGGCAGGTTGAACTGACGTTAAAATTCAGGCGTTTATCAGATGTTGGGATTTGGTCACCATACCTTACAGCTTAATGCTGGTAATTTACATCAATTTGACATCAGGATGTGACGTTTGGAAGATGTTGGATTTTGGTTGCATAACATCACTACTTAAAACCAACAAATTATAAACGTCTATTGATGTTAGAATGGCAGGTTGAACTGACGTTAAAATTCAGACGTTTATCAGACGTTGGGATTTGGTCACCATACCTTACAGCTTAATGTTGGTAATTTACGTCAATTTGACATGAGGATGTGACGTTTGGAAGATGTTGGATTTTGGTTGCATAACATCACTACTTAAAACCAACAAATTATCAACGTCTATTGATGTTAGAATGGCAGGTTGAACTGTTGTTAAAATTCAGGCGTTTATCAGACGTTGGGATTTGGTCACCATACCTTACAGCTTAATGCTGGTAATTTACATCAATTTGACATCAGGATGTGACGTTTGGAAGATGTTGGATTTTGGTTGCATAACATCACTACTTAAAACCAACAAAATATCAACGTCTATTGATGTTAGATTGGCAGGTTGAACTGACGCTAAAAGTCAGATGTTTATCAGACGTTGGGATTTGGTCACCATACCTTACAGCTTAATGTTGGTAATTTACGTCATTTTGACATCAGGATGTGACATTTGAAAGATGTTGGATTTTGGTTGCATAACATCACGAAATAAAACCAACAAATTATCAACGTCTATTGATGTTAGAATGGCAGGTTGAACTGACGTTAAAATTCAGACGTTAATCAGAGGTTGGGATTTGGTCACCATACCTTACAACTAAATGTTGGTAATTTACGTCAATTTGACATCAGGATGTGACGTATGGAAGATGTTGGATTTTGGTTGCATGACATCACTACTTAAAACCAACAAATTATCAACGTCTATTGATGTTAGAATGGCAGGTTGAACTGTTGTTAAAATTCAGGCGTTCATCAGACGTTGGGATTTGGTCACCATACCTTACAGCTTAATGCTGGTAATTTACATCAATTTGACATCAGGATGTGACGTTTGGAAGATGTTGGATTTTGGTTGCATAACATCACTACTTAAAACCAACAAAATATCAACGTCTATTGATGTTAGAATGGCAGGTTGAACTGACGTTAAAATTCAGACGTTAATCAGAGGTTGGGATTTGGTCACCATACCTTACAACTAAATGTTGGTAATTTACGTCAATTTGACATCAGGATGTGACGTTTGGAAGATGTTGGATTTTGGTTGCATAACATCACTACTTAAAACCAACAAATTATCAACGTCTATTGATGTTAGAATGGCAGGTTGAACTGACGTTAAAATTCAGACGTTTATCAGACGTTGGTATTTGGTCACCGTACCATACAGCTTAATGTTGGTAATTTACATCAATTTGACATCAGGATGTGACGTTTGGAAGATGTTGGATTTTGGTTACATAACATCACTACTTAAAACCAACAAATTATCAACGTCTATTGATGTTAGAATGGCAGGTTGAACTGACGTTAAAATTCAGACGTTAATCAGAGGTTGGGATTTGGTCACCATACCTTACAACTAAATGTTGGTAATTTACGTCAATTTGACATCAGGATGTGACGTTTGGAAGATGTTGGATTTTGGTTGCATAACATCACTACTTAAAACCAACAAATTATCAACGTCTATTGATGTTAGAATGGCAGGTTGAACTGACGTTAAAATTCAGATGTTTATCAGACGTTGGGATTTGGTCACCATACCTTACAGCTTAATGTTGGTAATTTACGTCATTTTGACATCAGGATGTGACATTTGAAAGATGTTGGATTTTGGTTGCATAACATCACAAAATAAAACCAACAAATTATCAACGTCTATTGATGTTAGAATGGCAGGTTGAACTGACGTTAAAATTCAGACGTTAATCAGAGGTTGGGATTTGGTCACCATACCTTACAACTAAATGTTGGTAATTCACGTCAATTTGACATCAGGATGTGACGTATGGAAGATGTTGGATTTTGGTTACATAACATCACTACTTAAAACCAACAAATTATCAACGTCTATTGATGTTAGAATGGCAGGTTGAACTGTTGTTAAAATTCAGGCGTTCATCAGACGTTGGGATTTGGTCACCATACCTTACAGCTTAATGCTGGTAATTTACATCAATTTGACATCAGGATGTGACGTTTGGAAGATGTTTGATTTTTGTTGCATAACATCACTACTTAAAACCAACAAAATATCAACGTCTATTGATGTTAGAATGGCAGGTTGAACTGACGTTAAAATTCAGACGTTAATCAGAGGTTGGGATTTGGTCACCATACCTTACAACTAAATGTTGGTAATTTACGTCAATTTGACATCAGGATGTGACGTTTGGAAGATGTTGGATTTTGGTTGCATAACATCACTACTTAAAACCAACAAATTATCAACGTCTATTGATGTTAGAATGGCAGGTTGAACTGTTGTTAAAATTCAGGCGTTTATCAGGCGTTGGGATTTGGTCACCATACCTTACAGCTTAATGCTGGTAATTTAGATCAATTTGACATCAGGTTGTGATGTTTGGAAGATGTTGGATTTTGGTTGCATAACATCACTACTTAAAACCAACAAAATATCAACGTCTATTGATGTTAGATTGGCAGGTTGAACTGACGCTAAAAGTCAGATGTTTATCAGACGTTGGGATTTGGTCACCATACCTTACAGCTTAATGTTGGTAATTTACGTAAATTTGACATCAGGATGTGACGTTTGGAAGATATTGGATTTTGGTTGCATAACATCACTACTTAAAACCAACAAATTATCAATGTCTATTGATGTTAGAATGGCAGGTTGAAATGACGTTAAAATTCAGACGTTTATCAGACGTTGGTATTTGGTCACCGTACCATACAGCTTAATGTTGGTAATTTACATCAATTTGACATCAGGATGTGACGTTTGGAAGATGTTGGATTTTGGTTACATAACATCACTACTTAAAACCAACAAATTATCAACGTCTATTGATGTTAGAATGGCAGGTTGAACTGACGTTAAAATTCAGACGTTAATCAGAGGTTGGGATTTGGTCACCATACCTTACAACTAAATGTTGGTAATTTACGTCAATTTGACATCAGGATGTGACGTTTGGAAGATGTTGGATTTTGGTTGCATAACATCACTACTTAAAACCAACAAATTATCAACGTCTATTGATGTTAGAATGGCAGGTTGAACTGACGTTAAAATTCAGGCGTTTATCAGATGTTGGGATTTGGTCACCATACCTTACAGCTTAATGCTGGTAATTTACATCAATTTGACATCAGGATGTGACGTTTGGAAGATGTTGGATTTTGGTTGCATAACATCACTACTTAAAACCAACAAATTATAAACGTCTATTGATGTTAGAATGGCAGGTTGAACTGACGTTAAAATTCAGACGTTTATCAGACGTTGGGATTTGGTCACCATACCTTACAGCTTAATGTTGGTAATTTACGTCAATTTGACATGAGGATGTGACGTTTGGAAGATGTTGGATTTTGGTTGCATAACATCACTACTTAAAACCAACAAATTATCAACGTCTATTGATGTTAGAATGGCAGGTTGAACTGTTGTTAAAATTCAGGCGTTTATCAGACGTTGGGATTTGGTCACCATACCTTACAGCTTAATGCTGGTAATTTACATCAATTTGACATCAGGATGTGACGTTTGGAAGATGTTGGATTTTGGTTGCATAACATCACTACTTAAAACCAACAAAATATCAACGTCTATTGATGTTAGATTGGCAGGTTGAACTGACGCTAAAAGTCAGATGTTTATCAGACGTTGGGATTTGGTCACCATACCTTACAGCTTGATGTTGGTAATTTACGTAAATTTGACATCAGGATGTGACGTTTGGAAGATATTGGATTTTGGTTGCATAACATCACTACTTAAAACCAACAAATTATCAATGTCTATTGATGTTAGAATGGCAGGTTGAACTGACGTTAAAATTCAGACGTTAATCAGTCGTTGGTATTTGGTCACCATACCATACAGCTTAATGTTGGTAATTTACATCAATTTGACATCAGGATGTGACGTTTGGAAGATGTTGGATTTTGGTTACATAACATCACTACTTAAAACCAACAAATTATCAATGTCTATTGATGTTAGAATGGCAGGTTGAACTGACGTTAAAATTCAGACGTTAATCAGAGGTCGGGATTTGGTCACCATGCCTTACAAATAAATGTTGGTAATTTACGTCAATTTGACATCAGGATGTGACGTTTGGAAGATGTTGGATTTTGGTTGCATAACATCACTACTTAAAACCAACAAATTATCAACGTCTATTGATGTTAGAATGGCAGGTTGAACTGACGTTAAAATTCAGGCGTTTATCAGATGTTGGGATTTGGTCACCATACCTTACAGCTTAATGCTGGTAATTTACATCAATTTGACATCAGGATGTGACGTTTGGAAGATGTTGGATTTTGGTTGCATAACATCACTACTTAAAACCAACAAATTATAAACGTCTATTGATGTTAGAATGGCAGGTTGAACTGACGTTAAAATTCAGACGTTTATCAGACGTTGGGATTTGGTCACCATACCTTACAGCTTAATGTTGGTAATTTACGTCAATTTGACATGAGGATGTGACGTTTGGAAGATGTTGGATTTTGGTTGCATAACATCACTACTTAAAACCAACAAATTATCAACGTCTATTGATGTTAGAATGGCAGGTTGAACTGTTGTTAAAATTCAGGCGTTTATCAGACGTTGGGATTTGGTCACCATACCTTACAGCTTAATGCTGGTAATTTACATCAATTTGACATCAGGATGTGACGTTTGGAAGATGTTGGATTTTGGTTGCATAACATCACTACTTAAAACCAACAAAATATCAACGTCTATTGATGTTAGATTGGCAGGTTGAACTGACGCTAAAAGTCAGATGTTTATCAGACGTTGGGATTTGGTCACCATACCTTACAGCTTAATGTTGGTAATTTACGTAAATTTGACATCAGGATGTGACGTTTGGAAGATATTGGATTTTGGTTGCATAACATCACTACTTAAAACCAACAAATTATCAATGTCTATTGATGTTAGAATGGCAGGTTGAACTGACGTTAAAATTCAGACGTTAATCAGTCGTTGGTATTTGGTCACCATACCATACAGCTTAATGTTGGTAATTTACATCAATTTGACATCAGGATGTGACGTTTGGAAGATGTTGGATTTTGGTTACATAACATCACTACTTAAAACCAACAAATTATCAATGTCTATTGATGTTAGAATGGCAGGTTGAACTGACGTTAAAATTCAGACGTTAATCAGAGGTTGGGATTTGGTCACCATGCCTTACAACTAAATGTTGGTAATTTACGTCAATTTGACATCAGGATGTGACGTTTGGAAGATGTTGGATTTTGGTTGCATAACATCACTACTTAAAAGCAACAAATTATCAACGTCTATTGATGTTAGAATGGCAGGTTGAACTGACGTTAAAATTCAGGCGTTTATCAGATGTTGGGATTTGGTCACCATACCTTACAGCTTAATGCTGGTAATTTACATCAATTTGACATCAGGATGTGACGTTTGGAAGATGTTGGATTTTGGTTGCATAACATCACTACTTAAAATCAACAAATTATCAACGTCTATTGATGTTAGATTGGCAGGTTGAACTGACGCTAAAAGTCAGATGTTTATCAGACGTTGGGATTTGGTCACCATACCTTACAGCTTAATGTTGGTAATTTATGTCAATTTGACATCAGGATGTGACGCTTGGAAGATGTTGGATTTTGGTTGCATAACATCACTACTTAAAACCAACAAATTATCAACGTCTATTGATGTTAGAATGGCAGGTTGAACTGACATTAAAATTCAGACTTTTATCAGACGTTGGGATTTGGTCAGCATACCATACAGCTTAATGTTGGTAATTTACATCAATTTGACATCAGGATGTGACGTTTGGAAGATGTTGGATTTTGGTTACATAACATCACTACTTAAAACCAACAAATTATCAATGTCTATTGATGTTAGAATGGCAGGTTGAACTGACGTTAAAACTCAGATGTTTATCAGACGTTGGGATTTGGTCACCATACCTTACAGCTTAATGTTGGTAATTTACGTCAATTTGACATCAGGATGTGACGTTTGGAAGATGTTGTATCTTGGTTACATAACATCACTACTCATAACCAACAAATTATCAATGTCTATTGGTGTTAGAATGGCAAGTTGAACTGACGTTAAAATTCAGACGTTAATCAGACATTGGGACTTGGTCACCATACCTTACAGCTTAATGTTGGTAATTTACGTCAATTTGACATCAGGATGTGACGTTTGGAAGATGTTGGATCTTAGTTGCATAACATCACTACTTAAAACCAACAAAATATCAACGTCTATTGATGTTAGATTGGCAGGTTGAACTGACGCTAAAAGTCAGATGTTTATCAGACGTTGGGATTTGGTCACCATACCTTACAGCTTAATGTTGGTAATTTACGTAAATTTGACATCAGGATGTGACGTTTGGAAGATATTGGATTTTGGTTGCATAACATCACTACTTAAAACCAACAAATTATCAATGTCTATTGATGTTAGAATGGCAGGTTGAACTGACGTTAAAATTCAGACGTTAATCAGTCGTTGGTATTTGGTCACCATACCATACAGCTTAATGTTGGTAATTTACATCAATTTGACATCAGGATGTGACGTTTGGAAGATGTTGGATTTTGGTTACATAACATCACTACTTAAAACCAACAAATTATCAATGTCTATTGATGTTAGAATGGCAGGTTGAACTGACGTTAAAATTCAGACGTTAATCAGAGGTTGGGATTTGGTCACCATGCCTTACAACTAAATGTTGGTAATTTACGTCAATTTGACATCAGGATGTGACGTTTGGAAGATGTTGGATTTTGGTTGCATAACATCACTACTTAAAACCAACAAATTATCAACGTCTATTGATGTTAGAATGGCAGGTTGAACTGACGTTAAAATTCAGGCGTTTATCAGATGTTGGGATTTGGTCACCATACCTTACAGCTTAATGCTGGTAATTTACATCAATTTGACATCAGGATGTGACGTTTGGAAGATGTTGGATTTTGGTTGCATAACATCACTACTTAAAACCAACAAATTATCAACGTCTATTGATGTTAGATTGGCAGGTTGAACTGACGCTAAAAGTCAGATGTTTATCAGACGTTGGGATTTGGTCACCATACCTTACAGCTTAATGTTGGTAATTTATGTCAATTTGACATCAGGATGTGACGTTTGGAAGATGTTGGATTTTGGTTGCATAACATCACTACTTAAAACCAACAAATTATCAACGTCTATTGATGTTAGAATGGCAGGTTGAACTGACATTAAAATTCAGACTTTTATCAGACGTTGGGATTTGGTCAGCATACCATACAGCTTAATGTTGGTAATTTACATCAATTTGACATCAGGATGTGACGTTTGGAAGATGTTGGATTTTGGTTACATAACATCACTACTTAAAACCAACAAATTATCAATGTCTATTGATGTTAGAATGGCAGGTTGAACTGACGTTAAAACTCAGATGTTTATCAGACGTTGGGATTTGGTCACCATACCTTACAGCTTAATGTTGGTAATTTACGTCAATTTGACATCAGGATGTGACGTTTGGAAGATGTTGTATCTTGGTTACATAACATCACTACTCATAACCAACAAATTATCAATGTCTATTGGTGTTAGAATGGCAAGTTGAACTGACGTTAAAATTCAGACGTTAATCAGACATTGGGACTTGGTCACCATACCTTACAGCTTAATGTTGGTAATTTACGTCAATTTGACATCAGGATGTGACGTTTGGAAGATGTTAGATCTTAGTTGCATAACATCACTACTTAAAACCAACAAATTATCAACGTCTATTGATGTTAGAATGGCAAGTTGAACTGACATTAAAATTCAGACGTTAATCAGAGGTTGGGATTTGGTCACCATACCTTACAGCTTAATGTTGGTAATTTACATCAATTTGACATCAGGATGTGACATTTGCAAGATGTTGGATTTTGGTTACATAACATCACTACTTAAAACCAACAACTTATCAATGTCTATTGATGTTAGAATGGCAGGTTGAACTGACGTTAAAATTCAGATGTTTATCAGACGTTGGGATTTGGTCACCATACCTTACAGCTTAATGTTGGTAATTCACGTCAATTTGACATCAGGATGTGACATTTGAAAGATGTTGGATTTTGGTTGCATAACATCACAAAATAAAACCAACAAATTATCAACGTCTATTGATGTTAGAATGGCAGGTTGAACTGACGTTAAAATTTAGACGTTTATCAAACGTTGGGATTTGGTCACCATAACTTACAGCTTAATGTTGGTAATTTACGTCAATTTGACATCAGGATGTGACGTTTGGAAGATGTTGTATTTTGGTTACATAACATCACTACTCATAACCAACAAATTATCAATGTCTATTGGTGTTAGAATGGCAAGTTGAACTGACGTTAAAATTCAGACGTTAATCAGACACTGGGATTTGGTCACCATACCTTACAGCTTAATGTTGGTAATTTACGTCAATTTGACATCAGGATGTGACGTTTGGAAGATGTTGTATTTTGGTTACATAACATCACTACTCATAAACAAAACAAATTATCAATGTCTATTGGTGTTAGAATGGCAAGTTGATCTGACGTTAAAATTCAGACGCTAATCAGACATTGGGATTTGGTCACCATACTTTACAGCTTAATGTTGGTAATTTACGTCAATTTGACATCAGGATGTGACGTTTGGAAGATGTTGGATTTTAGTTGCATAACATCACTACTTAAAACCAACAAATTATCAATGTCTATTGATGTTAGAATGGCAGGTTGAACTGACGTTAAAATTCAGACGTTAATCAGAGGTTGGGATTTGGTCACCATACCTTACAGCTTAATGTTGGTTATTTACATCAATTTGACATCAGGATGTGACGTTTGGAAGATGTTGGATTTTGGTTACATAACATCACTACTTAAAACCAACAACTTATCAATGTCTATTGATGTTAGAATGGCAGGTTGAACTGACGTTAAAATTCAGATGTTTATCAGACGTTGGGATTTGGTCACCATACCTTACAGCTTAATGTTGGTAATTTACGTCATTTTGACATCAGGATGTGACATTTGAAAGATGTTGGATTTTGGTTGCATAACATCACAAAATAAAACCAACAAATTATCAACGTCTATTGATGTTAGAATGGCAGGTTTAACTGACGTTAAAATTCAGACGTTAATCAGAGGTTGGGATTTGGTCACCATACCTTACAGCTTATTGTTGGTAATTTACATCAATTTGACATCAGGATGTGACGTTTGCAAGATGTTGGATTTTGTTTACATAACATAACTACTTAAAACCAACAACTTATCAATGTCTATTGATGTTAGAATGGCAGGTTGAACTGACGTTAAAATTCAGATGTTTATCAGACGTTGGGATTTGGTCACCATACCTTACAGCTTAATGTTGGTAATTTACGTCAATTTGACATCAGGAAGTGACATTTGAAAGATGTTGGATTTTGGTTGCATAACATCACAAAATAAAACCAACAAATTATCAACGTCTATTGATGTTAGAATGGAAGGTTGAACTGACGTTAAAATTCAGACATTTATCAGACATTGGGGTTTGGTCACCATACCTTACAGCTTAATGTTGGTAATTTACACCAATTTGACATCAGGATGTGACGTTTGGAAGATGTTGGATTTTGGTTACATAACATCACTACTTAAAACCAACACATTATCAATGTCTATTGATGTTAGAATGGCAGGTTGAACTGACGTTAAAATTCAGATGTTTATCAGACGTTGGGATTTGGTCATCATACCTTACAGCTTAATGTTGGTAATTTACGTCAATTTGACATCAGGATGTGACATTTGAAAGATGTTGGATTTTGGTTGCATAACATCACAAAATAAAACCAACAAATTATCAACGTCTATTGATGTTAGAATGGCAGGTTGAACTGACGTTAAAATTCAGACGTTAATCAGAGGTTGGGATTTGGTCACCATACCTTACAACTAAATGTTGGTAATTTACGTCAATTTGACATCAGGATGTGACGTTTGGAAGATGTTGAATTTTGGTTGCATAACATCACAAAATAAAACCAACAAATTATCAACGTCTATTGATGTTAGAATGGCAGGTTGAACTGACGTTAAAATTCAGACGTTTATCAGACGTTGGGATTTGGTCACCATACCTTACAGCTTAATGTTGGTAATTTACATCAATTTGACATCAGGATGTGACGTTTGGAAGATGTTGGATTTTGGTTACATAACATCACTACTTAAAACCAACAAATTATCAATGTCTATTGATGATAGAATGGCAGGTTGAACTGACGTTAAAATTCAGATGTTTATCAGATGTTGGGATTTGGTCACCATAACTTACAGCTTAATGTTGGTAATTTACGTCAATTTGACATCAGGATGTGACGTTTGGAAGATGTTGTATTTTGGTTACATAACATCACTACTCATAACCAACAAATTATCAATGTCTATTGGTGTTAGAATGGCAAGTTGAACTGACGTTAAAATTCAGACGTTAATCAGACACTGGGATTTGGTCACCATACCTTACAGCTTAATGTTGGTAATTTACCTCAATTTGACATCAGGATGTGACGTTTGGAAGATGTTGGATTTTAGTTGCATAACATCACTACTTAAAACCAACAAATTATCAACGTCTATTGATGTTAGAATGGCAGGTTGAACTGACGTTAAAATTCAGACGTTAATCAGAGGTTGGGATTTGGTCACCATACCTTACAGCTTAATGTTCGTAATTTACATCAATTTGACATCAGGATGTGACGTTTGCACGATGTTGGATTTTGGTTACATGACATCACTACTTAAAACCAACAACTTATCAATGTCTATTGATGTTAGAATGGCAGGTTGAACTGACGTTAAAATTCAGATGTTTATCAGACGTTGGGATTTGGTCACCATACCTTACAGCTTAATGTTGGTAATTTACGTCAATTTGACATCAGGATGTGACATTTGAAAGATGTTGGATTTTGGTTGCATAACATTACAAAATAAAACCAACAAATTATCAACGTCTATTGATGTTAGAATGGAAGGTTGAACTGACGTTAAAATTCAGACATTTATCAGACATTGGGATTTGGTCACCATACCTTACAGCTTAATGTTGGTAATTTACATCAATTTGACATCAGGATGTGACGTTTGGAAGATGTTGGATTTTGGTTACATAACATCACTACTTAAAACCAACACATTATCAATGTCTATTGATGTTAGAATGGCAGGTTGAACTGACGTTAAAATTCAGATGTTTATCAGACGTTGGGATTTGGTCACCATACCTTACAGCTTAATGTTGGTAATTTACGTCAATTTGACATCAGGATGTGACATTTGAAAGATGTTGGATTTTGGTTGCATAACATCACAAAATAAAAACCAACAAATTATCAACGTCTATTGATGTTAGAATGGCAGGTTGAACTGACGTTAAAATTCAGACGTTAATCAGAGGTTGGGATTTGGTCACCATACCTTACAACTAAATGTTGGTAATTTACGTCAATTTGACATCAGGATGTGACGTTTGGAAGATGTTGGATTTTGGTTGCATAACATCACAAAATAAAACCAACAAATTATCAACGTCTATTGATGTTAGAATGGCAGGTTGAACTGACGTTAAAATTCAGACGTTTATCAGACGTTGGGATTTGGTCACCATACCTTACAGCTTAATGTTGGTAATTTACATCAATTTGACATCAGGATGTGACGTTTGGAAGATGTTGGATTTTGGTTACATAACATCACTACTTAAAACCAACAAATTATCAATGTCTATTGATGTTAGAATGGCAGGTTGAACTGACGTTAAAATTCAGATGTTTATCAGATGTTGGGATTTGGTCACCATACCTTACAGCTTAATGTTGGTAATTTACGTCAATTTGACATCAGGATGTGACATTTGAAAGATGTTGGATTTTGGTTGCATAACATCACAAAATAAAACCAACAAATTATCAACGTCTATTGATGTTAGAATGGCAGGTTGAACTGACGTTAAAATTCAGACGTTAATCAGAGGTTGGGATTTGGTCACCATACCTTACAACTAAATGTTGGTAATTTACGTCAATTTGACATCAGGATGTGACGTTTGGAAGATGTTGGATTTTGGTTGCATAACATCACTACTTAAAACCAACAAATTATCAACGTCTATTGATGTTAGAATGGCAGGTTGAACTGACATTAAAATTCAGGCGTTTATCAGACGTTGGGATTTGGTCACCATACCTTACAGCTTAATGTTGGTAATTTACGTCAATTTGACATCAGGATGTGACGTTTGGAAGATGTTGTATTTTGGTTGCATAACATCACTACTTAAAACCAACAAATTATCAACGTCTATTGATGTTAGAATGGCAGGTTGAACTGACGTTAAAATTCAGACGTTAATCAGACGTTGGGATTTGGTCACCATACCATACAGATTAATGTTGGTAATTTACATAAATTTGACATCAGGATGTGACGTTTGGAAGATGTTGGATTTTGGTTACATAACATCACAAAATAAAACCAACAAATTATAAACGTCTATTGATGTTAGAATGGCAGGTTGAACTGACGTTAAAATTCAGACGTTAATCAGAGGTTGGGATTTGGTCACCATACCTTACAACTAAATGTTGGTAATTTACGTCAATTTGACATCAGGATGTGACGTTTGGAAGATGTTGGATTTTGGTTGCATAACATCACTACTTAAAACCAACAAATTATCAACATCTATTGATGTTAGAATGGCAGGTTGAACTGACGTTAAAATTCAGGCGTTTATCAGACGTTGGGATTTGGTCACCATACCTTACAGCGTAATGCTGGTAATTTACATCAATTTGACATCAGGATGTGACGTTTGGAAGATGTTGGATTTTGGTTGCATAACATCACTACTTAAAACCAACAAATTATCAACGTCTATTGATGTTAGATTGGCAGGTTGAACTGACGCTAAAAGTCAGATGTTTATCAGACGTTGGGATTTGGTCACCATACCTTACAGCTTAATGTTGGTAATTTACGTCAATTTGACATCAGGATGTGACGTTTGGAAGATGTTGGATTTTGGTTGCATAACATCACTACTTAAAACCAACAAATTATCAACGTCTATTGATGTTAGAATGGCAGGTTGAACTGACATTAAAATTCAGACTTTTATCAGACGTTGGGATTTGGTCACCATACCATACAGCTTAATGTTGGTAATTTACATCAATTTGACATCAGGATGTGACGTTTGGAAGATGTTGGATTTTGGTTACATAACATCACTACTTAAAACCAACAAATTATCAATGTCTATTGATGTTAGAATGGCAGGTTGAACTGACGTTAAAATTCACATGTTTATCAGACGTTGGGATTTGGTCACCATACCTTACAGCTTAATGTTGTTAATTTACGTCAATTTGACATCAGGATGTGACATTTGAAAGATGTTGGATTTTGGTTGCATAACATCACAAAATAAAACCAACAAATTATCAACGTCTATTGATGTTAGAATGGCAGGTTGAACTGACGTTAAAATTCAGACGTTAATCAGAGGTTGGGATTTGGTCACCATACCTTACAACTAAATGTTGGTAATTTACGTCAATTTGACATCAGGATGTGACGTTTGGAAGATGTTGGATTTTGGTTGCATAACATCACAAAATAAAACCAACAAATTATCAACGTCTATTGATGTTAGAATGGCAGGTTGAACTGACGTTAAAATTCAGACGTTTATCAGACGTTGGGATTTGGTCACCATACCTTACAGCTTAATGTTGGTAATTTACATCAATTTGACATCAGGATGTGACGTTTGGAAGATGTTGGATTTTGGTTACATAACATCACTACTTAAAACCAACAAATTATCAATGTCTATTGATGTTAGAATGGCAGGTTGAACTGACGTTAAAATTCAGATGTTTATCAGATGTTGGGATTTGGTCACCATACCTTACAGCTTAATGTTGGTAATTTACGTCAATTTGACATCAGGATGTGACATTTGAAAGATGTTGGATTTTGGTTGCATAACATCACAAAATAAAACCAACAAATTATCAACGTCTATTGATGTTAGAATGGCAGGTTGAACTGACGTTAAAATTCAGACGTTAATCAGAGGTTGGGATTTGGTCACCATACCTTACAACTAAATGTTGGTAATTTACGTCAATTTGACATCAGGATGTGACGTTTGGAAGATGTTGGATTTTGGTTGCATAACATCACTACTTAAAACCAACAAATTATCAACGTCTATTGATGTTAGAATGGCAGGTTGAACTGACGTTAAAATTCAGGCGTTTATCAGACGTTGGGATTTGGTCACCATACCTTACAGCTTAATGTTGGTAATTTACGTCAATTTGACATCAGGATGTGACGTTTGGAAGATGTTGTATTTTGGTTGCATAACATCACTACTTAAAACCAACAAATTATCAACGTCTATTGATGTTAGAATGGCAGGTTGAACTGACGTTAAAATTCAGACGTTAATCAGACGTTGGGATTTGGTCACCATACCATACAGATTAATGTTGGTAATTTACATAAATTTGACATCAGGATGTGACGTTTGGAAGATGTTGGATTTTGGTTACATAACATCACAAAATAAAACCAACAAATTATAAACGTCTATTGATGTTAGAATGGCAGGTTGAACTGACGTTAAAATTCAGACGTTAATCAGAGGTTGGGATTTGGTCACCATACCTTACAGCGTAATGCTGGTAATTTACATCAATTTGACATCAGGATGTGACGTTTGGAAGATGTTGGATTTTGGTTGCATAACATCACTACTTAAAACCAACAAATTATCAACGTCTATTGATGTTAGATTGGCAGGTTGAACTGACGGTAAAAGTCAGATGTTTATCAGACGTTGGGATTTGGTCACCATACCTTACAGCTTAATGTTGGTAATTTACGTCAATTTGACATCAGGATGTGACGTTTGGAAGATGTTGGATTTTGGTTGCATAACATCACTACTTAAAACCAACAAATTATCAACGTCTATTGATGTTAGAATGTCAGGTTGAACTGACATTAAAATTCAGACTTTTATCAGACGTTGGGATTTGGTCACCATACCATACAGCTTAATGTTGGTAATTTACATCAATTTGACATCAGGATGTGACGTTTGGAAGATGTTGGATTTTGGTTACATAACATCACTACTTAAAACCAACAAATTATCAATGTCTATTGATGTTAGAATGGCAGGTTGAACTGACGTTAAAATTCACATGTTTATCAGACGTTGGGATTTGGTCACCATACCTTACAGCTTAATGTTGTTAATTTACGTCAATTTGACATCAGGATGTGACGTTTGGAAGATGTTGGATTTTGGTTACATAACATCACTACTTAAAACCAACAAATTATCAATGTCTATTGATGTTAGAATGGCAGGTTGAACTGACGTTAAAATTCAGATGTTTATCAGACGTTGGGATTTGGTCACCATACCTTACAGCTTAATGTTGTTAATTTACGTCAATTTGACATCAGGATGTGACATTTGAAAGATGTTGGATTTTGGTTGCATAACATCACAAAATAAAACCAACAAATTATCAACGTCTATTGATGTTAGAATGGCAGGTTGAACTGACGTTAAAATTCAGACGTTAATCAGAGGTTGGGATTTGGTCACCATACCTTACAACTAAATTTTGGTAATTTACGTCAATTTGACATCAGGATGTGACGTTTGGAAGATGTTGGATTTTGGTTGCATAACATCACTACTTAAAACCAACAAATTATCAACGTCTATTGATGTTAGAATGGCAGGTTGAACTGACGTTAAAATTCAGGCGTTTATCAGACGTTGGGATTTGGTCACCATACCTTACAGCTTAATGTTGGTAATTTACATCAATTTGACATCAGGATGTGACGTTTGCAAGATGTTGGATTTTGGTTACATAACATCACTACTTAAAACCAACAACTTATCAATGTCTATTGATGTTAGAATGGCAGGTTGAACTGACGTTAAAATTCAGATGTTTATCAGACGTTGGGATTTGGTCACCATACCTTACAGCTTAATGTTGGTAATTTACGTCAATTTGACATCAGGATGTGACATTTGAAAGATGTTGGATTTTGGTTGCATAACATCACAAAATAAAACCAACAAATTATCAACGTCTATTGATGTTAGAATGGAAGGTTGAACTGACGTTAAAATTCAGACATTTATCAGATATTGGGATTTGGTCACCATACCTTACAGCTTAATGTTGGTAATTTACATCAATTTGACATCAGGATGTGACGTTTGGAAGATGTTGGATTTTGGTTACATAACATCACTACTTAAAACCAACACATTATCAATGTCTATTGATGTTAGAATGGCAGGTTGAACTGACGTTAAAATTCAGATGTTTATCAGACGTTGGGATTTGGTCACCATACCTTACAGCTTAATGTTGGAAATTTACGTCAATTTGATATCAGGATGTGACATTTGAAAGATGTTGGATTTTGGTTGCATAACATCACAAAATAAAAACCAACAAATTATCAACGTCTATTGATGTTAGAATGGCAGGTTGAACTGACGTTAAAATTCAGACGTTAATCAGAGGTTGGGATTTGGTCACCATACCTTATAACTAAATGTTGGTAATTTACGTCAATTTGACATCAGGATGTGACGTTTGGAAGATGTTGGATTTTGGTTGCATAACATCACAAAATAAAACCAACAAATTATCAACGTATATTGATGTTAGAATGGCAGGTTGAACTGACGTTAAAATTCAGACGTTTATCAGACGTTGGGATTTGGTCACCATACCTTACAGCTTAATGTTGGTAATTTACATCAATTTGACATCAGGATGTGACGTTTGGAAGATGTTGGATTTTGGTTACATAACATCACTACTTAAAACCAACAAATTATCAATGTCTATTGATGTTAGAATGGCAGGTTGAACTGACGTTAAAATTCAGATGTTTATCAGATGTTGGGATTTGGTCACCATACCTTACAGCATAATGTTGGTAATTTACGTCAATTTGACATCAGGATGTGACATTTGAAAGATGTTGGATTTTGGTTGCATAACATCACAAAATAAAACCAACAAATTATCAACGTCTATTGATGTTAGAATGGCAGGTTGAACTGATGTTAAAATTCAGACGTTAATCAGAGGTTGGGATTTGGTCACCATACCTTACAACTAAATGTTGGTAATTTACGTCAATTTGACATCAGGATGTGACGTTTGGAAGATGTTGGATTTTGGTTGCATAACATCACTACTTAAAACCAACAAATTATCAACGTCTATTGATGTTAGAATGGCAGGTTGAACTGACGTTAAAATTCAGGCGTTTATCAGACGTTGGGATTTGGTCACCATACCTTACAGCTTAATGTTAGTAATTTACGTCAATTTGACATCAGGATGTGACGTTTGGAAGATGTTGTATTATGGTTGCATAACATCACTACTTAAAACCAACAAATTATCAACGTCTATTGATGTTAGAATGGCAGGTTGAACTGACGTTAAAATTCAGACGTTAATCAGACGTTGGGCTTTGGTCACCATACCATACAGATTAATGTTGGTAATTTACATAAATTTGACATCAGGATGTGACGTTTGGAAGATGTTGGATTTTGGTTACATAACATCACAAAATAAAACCAACAAATTATAAACGTCTATTGATGTTAGAATGGCAGGTTGAACTGACGTTAAAATTCAGACGTTAATTAGAGGTTGGGATTTGGTCACCATACCTTACAACTAAATGTTGGTAATTTACGTCAATTTGACATCAGGATGTGACGTTTGGAAGATGTTGGATTTTGGTTGCATAACATCACTACTTAAAACCAACAAATTATCAACGTCTATTGATGTTAGATTGGCAGGTTGAACTGACGCTAAAAGTCAGATGTTTATCAGACGTTGGGACTTGGTCACCATACCTTACAGCTTAATGTTGGTAATTTACGTCAATTTGACATCAGGATGTGACGTTTGGAAGATGTTGGATTTTGGTTGCATAACATCACTACTTAAAACCAACAAATTATCAACGTCTATTGATGTTAGAATGGCAGGTTGAACTGACATTAAAATTCAGACTTTTATCAGATGTTGGGATTTGGTCACCATACCATACAGCTTAATGTTGGTAATTTACATCAATTTGACATCAGGATGTGACGTTTGGAAGATGTTGGATTTTGGTTACATAACATCACTACTTAAAACCAACAAATTATCAATGTCTATTGATGTTAGAATGGCAGGTTGAACTGACGTTAAAATTCAGATGTTTATCAGACGTTGGGATTTGGTCACCATACCTTACAGCTTAATGTTGTTAATTTACGTCAATTTGACATCAGGATGTGACATTTGAAAGATGTTGGATTTTGGTTGCATAACATCACAAAATAAAACCAACAAATTATCAACGTCTATTGATGTTAGAATGGCAGGTTGAACTGACGTTAAAATTCAGACGTTAATCAGAGGTTGGGATTTGGTCACCATACCTTACAACTAAATTTTGGTAATTTACGTCAATTTGACATCAGGATGTGACGTTTGGAAGATGTTGGATTTTGGTTGCATAACATCACTACTTAAAACCAACAAATTATCAACGTCTATTGATGTTAGAATGGCAGGTTGAACTGACGTTAAAATTCAGGCGTTTATCAGACGTTGGGATTTGGTCACCATACCTTACAGCTTAATGTTGGTAATTTACGTCAATTTGACATCAGGATGTGACGTTTGGAAGATGTTGGATTTTGGTTACATAACATCACTACTCATAACCAACAAATTATCAATGTCTGTTGGTGTTAGAATGGCAAGTTGAACTGACGTTAAAATTCAGACGTTAATCAGAGGTTGGGATTTGGTCACCATACCTTACAGCTTAATGTTGGTAATTTACATCAATTTGACATCAGGATGTGACGCTTGCAAGATGTTGGATTTTGGTTACATAACATCACTACTTAAAACCAACAACTTATCAATGTCTATTGATGTTAGAATGGCAGGTTGAACTGACGTTAAAATTCAGATGTTTATCAGACGTTGGGATTTGGTCACCATACCTTACAGCTTAATGTTGGTAATTTACGTCAATTTGACATCAGGATGTGACATTTGAAAGATGTTGGATTTTGGTTGCATAACATCACAAAATAAAACCAACAAATTATCAACGTCTATTGATGTTAGAATGGCAGGTTGAACTGACGTTAAAATTCAGACGTTAATCAGAGGTTGGGATTTGGTCACCATACCTTACAACTAAATGTTGGTAATTTACGTCAATTTGACATCAGGATGTGACGTTTGGAAGATGTTGGATTTTGGTTGCATAACATCACTACTTAAAACCAACAAATTATCAACGTATATTGATGTTAGAATGGCAGGTTGAACTGACGTTAAAATTCAGGCGTTTATCAGACGTTGGGATTTGGTCACCATACCTTACAACTAAATGTTGGTAATTTAC
Organism: Hoplias malabaricus; assembly: GCF_029633855.1. NCBI lineage: Eukaryota > Metazoa > Chordata > Actinopteri > Characiformes > Erythrinidae > Hoplias > Hoplias malabaricus. The sequence continues at coordinate 33,550,106 of NC_089820.1, forward strand.
GTCAATTTGACATCAGGATGTGACGTTTGGAAGATGTTGGATTTTGGTTACATAACATCACTACTTAAAACCAACAAATTATCAATGTCTATTGATGTTAGAATGGCAGGTTGAACTGACGTTAAAATTCACATGTTTATCAGACGTTGGGATTTGGTCACCATACCTTACAGCTTAATGTTGTTAATTTACGTCAATTTGACATCAGGATGTGACATTTGAAAGATGTTGGATTTTGGTTGCATAACATCACAAAATAAAACCAACAAATTATCAACGTCTATTGATGTTAGAATGGCAGGTTGAACTGACGTTAAAATTCAGACGTTAATCAGAGGTTGGGATTTGGTCACCATACCTTACAACTAAATGTTGGTAATTTACGTCAATTTGACATCAGGATGTGACGTTTGGAAGATGTTGGATTTTGGTTGCATAACATCACAAAATAAAACCAACAAATTATCAACGTCTATTGATGTTAGAATGGCAGGTTGAACTGACGTTAAAATTCAGACGTTTATCAGACGTTGGGATTTGGTCACCATACCTTACAGCTTAATGTTGGTAATTTACATCAATTTGACATCAGGATGTGACGTTTGGAAGATGTTGGATTTTGGTTACATAACATCACTACTTAAAACCAACAAATTATCAATGTCTATTGATGTTAGAATGGCAGGTTGAACTGACGTTAAAATTCAGATGTTTATCAGATGTTGGGATTTGGTCACCATACCTTACAGCTTAATGTTGGTAATTTACGTCAATTTGACATCAGGATGTGACATTTGAAAGATGTTGGATTTTGGTTGCATAACATCACAAAATAAAACCAACAAATTATCAACGTCTATTGATGTTAGAATGGCAGGTTGAACTGACGTTAAAATTCAGACGTTAATCAGAGGTTGGGATTTGGTCACCATACCTTACAACTAAATGTTGGTAATTTACGTCAATTTGACATCAGGATGTGACGTTTGGAAGATGTTGGATTTTGGTTGCATAACATCACTACTTAAAACCAACAAATTATCAACGTCTATTGATGTTAGAATGGCAGGTTGAACTGACGTTAAAATTCAGGCGTTTATCAGACGTTGGGATTTGGTCACCATACCTTACAGCTTAATGTTGGTAATTTACGTCAATTTGACATCAGGATGTGACGTTTGGAAGATGTTGTATTTTGGTTGCATAACATCACTACTTAAAACCAACAAATTATCAACGTCTATTGATGTTAGAATGGCAGGTTGAACTGACGTTAAAATTCAGACGTTAATCAGACGTTGGGATTTGGTCACCATACCATACAGATTAATGTTGGTAATTTACATAAATTTGACATCAGGATGTGACGTTTGGAAGATGTTGGATTTTGGTTACATAACATCACAAAATAAAACCAACAAATTATAAACGTCTATTGATGTTAGAATGGCAGGTTGAACTGACGTTAAAATTCAGACGTTAATCAGAGGTTGGGATTTGGTCACCATACCTTACAGCGTAATGCTGGTAATTTACATCAATTTGACATCAGGATGTGACGTTTGGAAGATGTTGGATTTTGGTTGCATAACATCACTACTTAAAACCAACAAATTATCAACGTCTATTGATGTTAGATTGGCAGGTTGAACTGACGGTAAAAGTCAGATGTTTATCAGACGTTGGGATTTGGTCACCATACCTTACAGCTTAATGTTGGTAATTTACGTCAATTTGACATCAGGATGTGACGTTTGGAAGATGTTGGATTTTGGTTGCATAACATCACTACTTAAAACCAACAAATTATCAACGTCTATTGATGTTAGAATGTCAGGTTGAACTGACATTAAAATTCAGACTTTTATCAGACGTTGGGATTTGGTCACCATACCATACAGCTTAATGTTGGTAATTTACATCAATTTGACATCAGGATGTGACGTTTGGAAGATGTTGGATTTTGGTTACATAACATCACTACTTAAAACCAACAAATTATCAATGTCTATTGATGTTAGAATGGCAGGTTGAACTGACGTTAAAATTCACATGTTTATCAGACGTTGGGATTTGGTCACCATACCTTACAGCTTAATGTTGTTAATTTACGTCAATTTGACATCAGGATGTGACGTTTGGAAGATGTTGGATTTTGGTTACATAACATCACTACTTAAAACCAACAAATTATCAATGTCTATTGATGTTAGAATGGCAGGTTGAACTGACGTTAAAATTCAGATGTTTATCAGACGTTGGGATTTGGTCACCATACCTTACAGCTTAATGTTGTTAATTTACGTCAATTTGACATCAGGATGTGACATTTGAAAGATGTTGGATTTTGGTTGCATAACATCACAAAATAAAACCAACAAATTATCAACGTCTATTGATGTTAGAATGGCAGGTTGAACTGACGTTAAAATTCAGACGTTAATCAGAGGTTGGGATTTGGTCACCATACCTTACAACTAAATTTTGGTAATTTACGTCAATTTGACATCAGGATGTGACGTTTGGAAGATGTTGGATTTTGGTTGCATAACATCACTACTTAAAACCAACAAATTATCAACGTCTATTGATGTTAGAATGGCAGGTTGAACTGACGTTAAAATTCAGGCGTTTATCAGACGTTGGGATTTGGTCACCATACCTTACAGCTTAATGTTGGTAATTTACATCAATTTGACATCAGGATGTGACGTTTGCAAGATGTTGGATTTTGGTTACATAACATCACTACTTAAAACCAACAACTTATCAATGTCTATTGATGTTAGAATGGCAGGTTGAACTGACGTTAAAATTCAGATGTTTATCAGACGTTGGGATTTGGTCACCATACCTTACAGCTTAATGTTGGTAATTTACGTCAATTTGACATCAGGATGTGACATTTGAAAGATGTTGGATTTTGGTTGCATAACATCACAAAATAAAACCAACAAATTATCAACGTCTATTGATGTTAGAATGGAAGGTTGAACTGACGTTAAAATTCAGACATTTATCAGATATTGGGATTTGGTCACCATACCTTACAGCTTAATGTTGGTAATTTACATCAATTTGACATCAGGATGTGACGTTTGGAAGATGTTGGATTTTGGTTACATAACATCACTACTTAAAACCAACACATTATCAATGTCTATTGATGTTAGAATGGCAGGTTGAACTGACGTTAAAATTCAGATGTTTATCAGACGTTGGGATTTGGTCACCATACCTTACAGCTTAATGTTGGAAATTTACGTCAATTTGATATCAGGATGTGACATTTGAAAGATGTTGGATTTTGGTTGCATAACATCACAAAATAAAAACCAACAAATTATCAACGTCTATTGATGTTAGAATGGCAGGTTGAACTGACGTTAAAATTCAGACGTTAATCAGAGGTTGGGATTTGGTCACCATACCTTATAACTAAATGTTGGTAATTTACGTCAATTTGACATCAGGATGTGACGTTTGGAAGATGTTGGATTTTGGTTGCATAACATCACAAAATAAAACCAACAAATTATCAACGTATATTGATGTTAGAATGGCAGGTTGAACTGACGTTAAAATTCAGACGTTTATCAGACGTTGGGATTTGGTCACCATACCTTACAGCTTAATGTTGGTAATTTACATCAATTTGACATCAGGATGTGACGTTTGGAAGATGTTGGATTTTGGTTACATAACATCACTACTTAAAACCAACAAATTATCAATGTCTATTGATGTTAGAATGGCAGGTTGAACTGACGTTAAAATTCAGATGTTTATCAGATGTTGGGATTTGGTCACCATACCTTACAGCATAATGTTGGTAATTTACGTCAATTTGACATCAGGATGTGACATTTGAAAGATGTTGGATTTTGGTTGCATAACATCACAAAATAAAACCAACAAATTATCAACGTCTATTGATGTTAGAATGGCAGGTTGAACTGATGTTAAAATTCAGACGTTAATCAGAGGTTGGGATTTGGTCACCATACCTTACAACTAAATGTTGGTAATTTACGTCAATTTGACATCAGGATGTGACGTTTGGAAGATGTTGGATTTTGGTTGCATAACATCACTACTTAAAACCAACAAATTATCAACGTCTATTGATGTTAGAATGGCAGGTTGAACTGACGTTAAAATTCAGGCGTTTATCAGACGTTGGGATTTGGTCACCATACCTTACAGCTTAATGTTAGTAATTTACGTCAATTTGACATCAGGATGTGACGTTTGGAAGATGTTGTATTATGGTTGCATAACATCACTACTTAAAACCAACAAATTATCAACGTCTATTGATGTTAGAATGGCAGGTTGAACTGACGTTAAAATTCAGACGTTAATCAGACGTTGGGCTTTGGTCACCATACCATACAGATTAATGTTGGTAATTTACATAAATTTGACATCAGGATGTGACGTTTGGAAGATGTTGGATTTTGGTTACATAACATCACAAAATAAAACCAACAAATTATAAACGTCTATTGATGTTAGAATGGCAGGTTGAACTGACGTTAAAATTCAGACGTTAATTAGAGGTTGGGATTTGGTCACCATACCTTACAACTAAATGTTGGTAATTTACGTCAATTTGACATCAGGATGTGACGTTTGGAAGATGTTGGATTTTGGTTGCATAACATCACTACTTAAAACCAACAAATTATCAACGTCTATTGATGTTAGATTGGCAGGTTGAACTGACGCTAAAAGTCAGATGTTTATCAGACGTTGGGACTTGGTCACCATACCTTACAGCTTAATGTTGGTAATTTACGTCAATTTGACATCAGGATGTGACGTTTGGAAGATGTTGGATTTTGGTTGCATAACATCACTACTTAAAACCAACAAATTATCAACGTCTATTGATGTTAGAATGGCAGGTTGAACTGACATTAAAATTCAGACTTTTATCAGATGTTGGGATTTGGTCACCATACCATACAGCTTAATGTTGGTAATTTACATCAATTTGACATCAGGATGTGACGTTTGGAAGATGTTGGATTTTGGTTACATAACATCACTACTTAAAACCAACAAATTATCAATGTCTATTGATGTTAGAATGGCAGGTTGAACTGACGTTAAAATTCAGATGTTTATCAGACGTTGGGATTTGGTCACCATACCTTACAGCTTAATGTTGTTAATTTACGTCAATTTGACATCAGGATGTGACATTTGAAAGATGTTGGATTTTGGTTGCATAACATCACAAAATAAAACCAACAAATTATCAACGTCTATTGATGTTAGAATGGCAGGTTGAACTGACGTTAAAATTCAGACGTTAATCAGAGGTTGGGATTTGGTCACCATACCTTACAACTAAATTTTGGTAATTTACGTCAATTTGACATCAGGATGTGACGTTTGGAAGATGTTGGATTTTGGTTGCATAACATCACTACTTAAAACCAACAAATTATCAACGTCTATTGATGTTAGAATGGCAGGTTGAACTGACGTTAAAATTCAGGCGTTTATCAGACGTTGGGATTTGGTCACCATACCTTACAGCTTAATGTTGGTAATTTACGTCAATTTGACATCAGGATGTGACGTTTGGAAGATGTTGGATTTTGGTTACATAACATCACTACTCATAACCAACAAATTATCAATGTCTGTTGGTGTTAGAATGGCAAGTTGAACTGACGTTAAAATTCAGACGTTAATCAGAGGTTGGGATTTGGTCACCATACCTTACAGCTTAATGTTGGTAATTTACATCAATTTGACATCAGGATGTGACGCTTGCAAGATGTTGGATTTTGGTTACATAACATCACTACTTAAAACCAACAACTTATCAATGTCTATTGATGTTAGAATGGCAGGTTGAACTGACGTTAAAATTCAGATGTTTATCAGACGTTGGGATTTGGTCACCATACCTTACAGCTTAATGTTGGTAATTTACGTCAATTTGACATCAGGATGTGACATTTGAAAGATGTTGGATTTTGGTTGCATAACATCACAAAATAAAACCAACAAATTATCAACGTCTATTGATGTTAGAATGGCAGGTTGAACTGACGTTAAAATTCAGACGTTAATCAGAGGTTGGGATTTGGTCACCATACCTTACAACTAAATGTTGGTAATTTACGTCAATTTGACATCAGGATGTGACGTTTGGAAGATGTTGGATTTTGGTTGCATAACATCACTACTTAAAACCAACAAATTATCAACGTATATTGATGTTAGAATGGCAGGTTGAACTGACGTTAAAATTCAGGCGTTTATCAGACGTTGGGATTTGGTCACCATACCTTACAACTAAATGTTGGTAATTTACGTCAATTTGACATCAGGATGTGACGTTTGGAAGATGTTGGATTTTGGTTGCATAACATCACTACTTAAAACCAACAAATTATCAACGTATATTGATGTTAGAATGGCAGGTTGAACTGACGTTAAAATTCAGGCGTTTATCAGACGTTGGGATTTGGTCACCATACCTTACAGCTTAATGCTGGTAATTTACATCAATTTGACATCAGGATGTGACATTTGAAAGATGTTGGATTTTGGTTGCATAACATCACAAAATAAAACCAACAAATTATCAACGTCTATTGATGTTAGAATGGCAGGTTGAACTGACGTTAAAATTCAGACGTTAATCAGAGGTTGGGATTTGGTCACCATACCTTACAACTAAATGTTGGTAATTTACGTCAATTTGACATCAGGATGTGACGTTTGGAAGATGTTGGATTTTGGTTGCATAACATCACTACTTAAAACCAACAAATTATCAACGTCTATTGATGTTAGAATGGCAGGTTGAACTGACATTAAAATTCAGACTTTTATCAGACGTTGGGATTTGGTCACCATACCATACAGCTTAATGTTGGTAATTTACATCAATTTGACATCAGGATGTGACGTTTGGAAGATGTTTTATTTTGGTTGCATAACATCACTACTTAAAACCAACAAATTATCAATGTCTATTGATGTTAGAATGGCAGGTTGAACTGACGTTAAAACTCAGATGTTTATCAGACGTTGGGATTTGGTCACCATACCTTACAGCTTAATGTTGGTAATTTACGTCAATTTGACATCAGGATGTGACGTTTGGAAGATGTTGTATTTTGGTTACATAACATCACTACTCATAACCAACAAATTATCAATGTCTATTGGTGTTAGAATGGCAAGTTGAACTGACGTTAAAATTCAGACGTTAATCAGAGGTTGGGATTTGGTCACCATACCTTACAGCTTAATGTTGGTAATTTACATCAATTTGACATCAGGATGTGACGCTTGCAAGATGTTGGATTTTGGTTACATAACATCACTACTTAAAACCAACAACTTATCAATGTCTATTGATGTTAGAATGGCAGGTTGAACTGACGTTAAAATTCAGATGTTTATCAGACGTTGGGATTTGGTCACCATACCTTACAGCTTAATGTTGGTAATTTACGTCAATTTGACATCAGGATGTGACATTTGAAAGATGTTGGATTTTGGTTGCATAACATCACAAAATAAAACCAACAAATTATCAACGTCTATTGATGTTAGAATGGCAGGTTGAACTGACGTTAAAATTCAGACGTTAATCAGAGGTTGGGATTTGGTCACCATACCTTACAACTAAATGTTGGTAATTTACGTCAATTTGACATCAGGATGTGACGTTTGGAAGATGTTGGATTTTGGTTGCATAACATCACTACTTAAAACCAACAAATTATCAGCGTCTATTGATGTTAGAATGGCAGGTTGAACTGACGTTAAAATTCAGACGTTAATCAGAGGTTGGGATTTGGTCACCATACCTTACAACTACATGTTGGTAATTTACGTCAATTTGACATCAGGATGTGACGTTTGGAAGATGTTGGATTTTGGTTGCATAACATCACTACTTAAAACCAACAAATTATCAACGTCTATTGATGTTAGAATGGCAGGTTGAACTGACGTTAAAATTCAGGCGTTTATCAGACGTTGGGATTTGGTCACCATACCTTACAGCTTAATGTTGGTAATTTATGTCAATTTGACATCAGGATGTGACGTTTGGAAGATGTTGGATTTTGGTTGCATAACATCACTACTTAAAACCAACAAATTATCAACGTCTATTGATGTTAGAATGGCAGGTTGAACTGACATTAAAATTCAGACTTTTATCAGACGTTGGGATTTGGTCACCATACCATACAGCTTAATGTTGGTAATTTACATCAATTTGACATCAGGATGTGACGTTTGGAAGATGTTGGATTTTGGTTACATAACATCACTACTTAAAACCAACAAATTATCAATGTCTATTGATGTTAGAATGGCAGGTTGAACTGACGTTAAAACTCAGATGTTTATCAGACGTTGGGATTTGGTCACCATACCTTACAGCTTAATGTTGGTAATTTACGTCAATTTGACATCAGGATGTGACGTTTGGAAGATGTTGTATTTTGGTTACATAACATCACTACTCATAACCAACAAATTATCAATGTCTATTGGTGTTAGAATGGCAGGTTGAACTGACGTTAAAATTCAGACGTTAATCAGAGGTTGGGATTTGGTCACCATACCTTATAACTAAATGTTGGTAATTTACGTCAATTTGACATCAGGATGTGACGTTTGGAAGATGTTGGATTTTGGTTGCATAACATCACAAAATAAAACCAACAAATTATCAACGTATATTGATGTTAGAATGGCAGGTTGAACTGACGTTAAAATTCAGACGTTTATCAGACGTTGGGATTTGGTCACCATACCTTACAGCTTAATGTTGGTAATTTACATCAATTTGACATCAGGATGTGACGTTTGGAAGATGTTGGATTTTGGTTACATAACATCACTACTTAAAACCAACAAATTATCAATGTCTATTCATGTTAGAATGGCAGGTTGTACTGACGTTAAAATTCAGATGTTTATCAGATGTTGGGATTTGGTCACCATACCTTACAGCTTAATGTTGGTAATTTACGTCAATTTGACATCAGGATGTGACATTTGAAAGATGTTGGATTTTGGTTGCATAACATCACAAAATAAAACCAACAAATTATCAACGTCTATTGATGTTAGAATGGCAGGTTGAACTGACGTTAAAATTCAGACGTTAATCAGAGGTTGGGATTTGGTCACCATACCTTACAACTAAATGTTGGTAATTTACGTCAATTTGACATCAGGATGTGACGTTTGGAAGATGTTGGATTTTGGTTGCATAACATCACTACTTAAAACCAACAAATTATCAACGTCTATTGATGTTAGAATGGCAGGTTGAACTGACGTTAAAATTCAGGCGTTTATCAGACGTTGGGATTTGGTCACCATACCTTACAGCTTAATGTTGGTAATTTACGTCAATTTGACATCAGGATGTGACGTTTGGAAGATGTTGTATTATGGTTGCATAACATCACTACTTAAAACCAACAAATTATCAACGTCTATTGATGTTAGAATGGCAGGTTGAACTGACGTTAAAATTCAGACGTTAATCAGACGTTGGGATTTGGTCACCATACCATACAGATTAATGTTGGTAATTTACATAAATTTGACATCAGGATGTGACGTTTGGAAGATGTTGGATTTTGGTTACATAACATCACAAAATAAAACCAACAAATTATAAACGTCTATTGATGTTAGAATGGCAGGTTGAACTGACGTTAAAATTCAGACGTTAATCAGAGGTTGGGATTTGGTCACCATACCTTACAACTAAATGTTGGTAATTTACGTCAATTTGACATCAGGATGTGACGTTTGGAAGATGTTGGATTTTGGTTGCATAACATCACTACTTAAAACCAACAAATTATCAATGTCTATTGATGTTAGAATGGCAGGTTGAACTGACGTTAAAACTCAGATGTTTATCAGACGTTGGGATTTGGTCACCATACCTTACAGCTTAATGTTGGTAATTTACGTCAATTTGACATCAGGATGTGACGTTTGGAAGATGTTGTATTTTGGTTACATAACATCACTACTCATAACCAACAAATTATCAATGTCTATTGGTGTTAGAATGGCAAGTTGAACTGACGTTAAAATTCAGACGTTAATCAGAGGTTGGGATTTGGTCACCATACCTTACAGCTTAATGTTGGTAATTTACATCAATTTGACATCAGGATGTGACGCTTGCAAGATGTTGGATTTTGGTTACATAACATCACTACTTAAAACCAACAACTTATCAATGTCTATTGATGTTAGAATGGCAGGTTGAACTGACGTTAAAATTCAGATGTTTATCAGACGTTGGGATTTGGTCACCATACCTTACAGCTTAATGTTGGTAATTTACGTCAATTTGACATCAGGATGTGACATTTGAAAGATGTTGGATTTTGGTTGCATAACATCACAAAATAAAACCAACAAATTATCAACGTCTATTGATGTTAGAATGGCAGGTTGAACTGACGTTAAAATTCAGACGTTAATCAGAGGTTGGGATTTGGTCACCATACCTTACAACTAAATGTTGGTAATTTACGTCAATTTGACATCAGGATGTGACGTTTGGAAGATGTTGGATTTTGGTTGCATAACATCACTACTTAAAACCAACAAATTATCAACGTCTATTGATGTTAGAATGGCAGGTTGAACTGACGTTAAAATTCAGACGTTAATCAGAGGTTGGGATTTGGTCACCATACCTTACAACTAAATGTTGGTAATTTACGTCAATTTGACATCAGGATGTGACGTTTGGAAGATGTTGGATTTTGGTTGCATAACATCACTACTTAAAACCAACAAATTATCAACGTCTATTGATGTTAGAATGGCAGGTTGAACTGACGTTAAAATTCAGGCGTTTATCAGACGTTGGGATTTGGTCACCATACCTTACAGCTTAATGTTGGTAATTTATGTCAATTTGACATCAGGATGTGACGTTTGGAAGATGTTGGATTTTGGTTGCATAACATCACTACTTAAAACCAACAAATTATCAACGTCTATTGATGTTAGAATGGCAGGTTGAACTGACATTAAAATTCAGACTTTTATCAGACGTTGGGATTTGGTCACCATACCATACAGCTTAATGTTGGTAATTTACATCAATTTGACATCAGGATGTGACGTTTGGAAGATGTTGGATTTTGGTTACATAACATCACTACTTAAAACCAACAAATTATCAATGTCTATTGATGTTAGAATGGCAGGTTGAACTGACGTTAAAACTCAGATGTTTATCAGACGTTGGGATTTGGTCACCATACCTTACAGCTTAATGTTGGTAATTTACGTCAATTTGACATCAGGATGTGACGTTTGGAAGATGTTGTATTTTGGTTACATAACATCACTACTCATAACCAACAAATTATCAATGTCTATTGGTGTTAGAATGGCAGGTTGAACTGACGTTAAAATTCAGACGTTAATCAGAGGTTGGGATTTGGTCACCATACCTTATAACTAAATGTTGGTAATTTACGTCAATTTGACATCAGGATGTGACGTTTGGAAGATGTTGGATTTTGGTTGCATAACATCACAAAATAAAACCAACAAATTATCAACGTATATTGATGTTAGAATGGCAGGTTGAACTGACGTTAAAATTCAGACGTTTATCAGACGTTGGGATTTGGTCACCATACCTTACAGCTTAATGTTGGTAATTTACATCAATTTGACATCAGGATGTGACGTTTGGAAGATGTTGGATTTTGGTTACATAACATCACTACTTAAAACCAACAAATTATCAATGTCTATTCATGTTAGAATGGCAGGTTGTACTGACGTTAAAATTCAGATGTTTATCAGATGTTGGGATTTGGTCACCATACCTTACAGCTTAATGTTGGTAATTTACGTCAATTTGACATCAGGATGTGACATTTGAAAGATGTTGGATTTTGGTTGCATAACATCACAAAATAAAACCAACAAATTATCAACGTCTATTGATGTTAGAATGGCAGGTTGAACTGACGTTAAAATTCAGACGTTAATCAGAGGTTGGGATTTGGTCACCATACCTTACAACTAAATGTTGGTAATTTACGTCAATTTGACATCAGGATGTGACGTTTGGAAGATGTTGGATTTTGGTTGCATAACATCACTACTTAAAACCAACAAATTATCAACGTCTATTGATGTTAGAATGGCAGGTTGAACTGACGTTAAAATTCAGGCGTTTATCAGACGTTGGGATTTGGTCACCATACCTTACAGCTTAATGTTGGTAATTTACGTCAATTTGACATCAGGATGTGACGTTTGGAAGATGTTGTATTATGGTTGCATAACATCACTACTTAAAACCAACAAATTATCAACGTCTATTGATGTTAGAATGGCAGGTTGAACTGACGTTAAAATTCAGACGTTAATCAGACGTTGGGATTTGGTCACCATACCATACAGATTAATGTTGGTAATTTACATAAATTTGACATCAGGATGTGACGTTTGGAAGATGTTGGATTTTGGTTACATAACATCACAAAATAAAACCAACAAATTATAAACGTCTATTGATGTTAGAATGGCAGGTTGAACTGACGTTAAAATTCAGACGTTAATCAGAGGTTGGGATTTGGTCACCATACCTTACAACTAAATGTTGGTAATTTACGTCAATTTGACATCAGGATGTGACGTTTGGAAGATGTTGGATTTTGGTTGCATAACATCACTACTTAAAACCAACAAATTATCAACATCTATTGATGTTAGAATGGCAGGTTGAACTGACGTTAAAACTCAGGCGTTTATCAGACGTTGGGATTTGGTCACCATACCTTACAGCGTAATGCTGGTAATTTACATCAATTTGACATCAGGATGTGACGTTTGGAAGATGTTGGATTTTGGTTGCATAACATCACTACTTAAAACCAACAAATTATCAACGTCTATTGATGTTAGATTGGCAGGTTGAACTGACGCTAAAAGTCAGATGTTTATCAGACGTTGGGATTTGGTCACCATACCTTACAGCTTAATGTTGGTAATTTACGTCAATTTGACATCAGGATGTGACGTTTGGAAGATGTTGGATTTTGGTTGCATAACATCACTACTTAAAACCAACAAATTATCAACGTCTATTGATGTTAGAATGGCAGGTTGAACTGACATTAAAATTCAGACTTTTATCAGATGTTGGGATTTGGTCACCATACCATACAGCTTAATGTTGGTAATTTACATCAATTTGACATCAGGATGTGACGTTTGGAAGATGTTGGATTTTGGTTACATAACATCACTACTTAAAACCAACAAATTATCAATGTCTATTGATGTTAGAATGGCAGGTTGAACTGACGTTAAAACTCAGATGTTTATCAGACGTTGGGATTTGGTCACCATACCTTACAGCTTAATGTTGGTAATTTACGTCAATTTGACATCAGGATGTGACGTTTGGAAGATGTTTTATTTTGGTTACATAACATCACTACTCATAACCAACAAATTATCAATGTCTATTGGTGTTAGAATGGCAAGTTGAACTGACGTTAAAATTCAGACGTTAATCAGAGGTTAGGATTTGGTCACCATACCTTACAGCTTAATGTTGGTAATTTACATCAATTTGACATCAGGATGTGACGCTTGCAAGATGTTGGATTTTGGTTACATAACATCACTACTTAAAACCAACAACTTATCAATGTCTATTGATGTTAGAATGGCAGGTTGAACTGACGTTAAAATTCAGATGTTTATCAGACGTTGGGATTTGGTCACCATACCTTACAGCTTAATGTTGGTAATTTACGTCAATTTGACATCAGGATGTGACATTTGAAAGATGTTGGATTTTGGTTGCATAACATCACAAAATAAAACCAACAAATTATCAACGTCTATTGATGTTAGAATGGCAGGTTGAACTGACGTTAAAATTCAGACGTTAATCAGAGGTTGGGATTTGGTCACCATACCTTACAACTAAATGTTGGTAATTTACGTCAATTTGACATCAGGATGTGACGTTTGGAAGATGTTGGATTTTGGTTGCATAACATCACTACTTAAAACCAACAAATTATCAACGTCTATTGATGTTAGAATGGCAGGTTGAACTGACGTTAAAATTCAGGCGTTTATCAGACGTTGGGATTTGGTCACCATACCTTACAGCCTAATGCTGGTAATTTACATCAATTTGACATCAGGATGTGACATTTGAAAGATGTTGGATTTTGGTTGCATAACATCACAAAATAAAACCAACAAATTATCAACGTCTATTGATGTTAGAATGGCAGGTTGAACTGACGTTAAAATTCAGACGTTAATCAGAGGTTGGGATTTGGTCACCATACCTTACAACTAAATGTTGGTAATTTACGTCAATTTGACATCAGGATGTGACGTTTGGAAGATGTTGGATTTTGGTTGCATAACATCACTACTTAAAACCAACAAATTATCAACGTCTATTGATGTTAGAATGGCAGGTTGAACTGACGTTAAAATTCAGGCGTTTATCAGACGTTGGGATTTGGTCACCATACCTTACAGCTTAATGTTGGTAATTTATGTCAATTTGACATCAGGATGTGACGTTTGGAAGATGTTTGATTTTGGTTGCATAACATCACTACTTAAAACCAACAAATTATCAACGTCTATTGATGTTAGAATGGCAGGTTGAACTGACATTAAAATTCAGACTTTTATCAGACGTTGGGATTTGGTCACCATACCATACAGCTTAATGTTGGTAATTTACATCAATTTGACATCAGGATGTGACGTTTAGAAGATGTTTTATTTTGGTTACATAACATCACTACTTAAAACCAACAAATTATCAATGTCTATTGATGTTAGAATGGCAGGTTGAACTGACGTTAAAACTCAGATGTTTATCAGACGTTGGGATTTGGTCACCATACCTTACAGCTTAATGTTGGTAATTTACGTCAATTTGACATCAGGATGTGACGTTTGGAAGATGTTGTATTTTGGTTACATAACATCACTACTCATAACCAACAAATTATCAATGTCTATTGGTGTTAGAATGGCAAGTTGAACTGACGTTAAAATTCAGACGTTAATCAGAGGTTGGGATTTGGTCACCATACCTTACAGCTTAATGTTGGTAATTTACATCAATTTGACATCAGGATGTGACGCTTGCAAGATGTTGGATTTTGGTTACATAACATCACTACTTAAAACCAACAACTTATCAATGTCTATTGATGTTAGAATGGCAGGTTGAACTGACGTTAAAATTCAGATGTTTATCAGACGTTGGGATTTGGTCACCATACCTTACAGCTTAATGTTGGTAATTTACGTCAATTTGACATCAGGATGTGACATTTGAAAGATGTTGGATTTTGGTTGCATAACATCACAAAATAAAACCAACAAATTATCAACGTCTATTGATGTTAGAATGGCAGGTTGAACTGACGTGAAAATTCAGACGTTAATCAGAGGTTGGGATTTGGTCACCATACCTTACAACTAAATGTTGGTAATTTACGTCAATTTGACATCAGGATGTGACGTTTGGAAGATGTTGTATTTTGGTTACATAACATCACTACTCATAACCAACAAATTATCAATGTCTATTGGTGTTAGAATGGCAAGTTGAACTGACGTTAAAACTCAGATGTTTATCAGACGTTGGGATTTGGTCACCATACCTTACAGCTTAATGTTGGTAATTTACGTCAATTTGACATCAGGATGTGACGTTTGGAAGATGTTGTATTTTGGTTACATAACATCACTACTCATAACCAACAAATTATCAATGTCTATTGGTGTTAGAATGGCAAGTTGAACTGACGTTAAAATTCAGACATTAATCAGAGGTTGGGATTTGGTCACCATACCTTACAGCTTAATGTTGGTAATTTACATCAACTTGACATCAGGATGTGACGTTTGGAAGATGTTGGATCTTGGTTACATAACATCACTACTTAAAACCAACACATTATCAATGTCTATTGATGTTAGAATGGCAGGTTGAACTGACGTTAAAATTCAGATGTTTATCAGACGTTGGGATTTGGTCACCATACCTTACAGCTTAATGTTGGTAATTTACGTCAATTTGACATCAGGATGTGACATTTGAAAGATGTTGGATTTTGGTTGCATAACATCACAAAATAAAACCAACAAATTATCAACGTCTATTGATGTTAGAATGGCAGGTTGAACTGACGTTAAAATTCAGACGTTAATCAGAGGTTGGGATTTGGTCACCATACCTTACAACTAAATGTTGGTAATTTACGTCAATTTGACATCAGGATGTGACGTTTGGAAGATGTTGGATTTTGGTTGCATAACATCACTACTTAAAACCAACAAATTATCAACGTCTATTGATGTTAGAATGGCAGGTTGAACTGACGTTAAAATTCAGGCGTTTATCAGACGTTGGGATTTGGTCACCATACCTTACAGCTTAATGTTGGTAATTTACGTCAATTTGACATCAGGATGTGACGTTTGGAAGATGTTGTATTATGGTTGCATAACATCACTACTTAAAACCAACAAATTATCAACGTCTATTGATGTTAGATTGGCAGGTTGAACTGACGCTAAAAGTCAGATGTTTATCAGACGTTGGGATTTGGTCACCATACCTTACAGCTTAATGTTGGTAATTTACGTCAATTTGACATCTTGATGTGACGTTTGGAAGATGTTGGATTTTGGTTGCATAACATCACTACTTAAAACCAACAAATTATCAACGTCTATTGATGTTAGAATGGCAGGTTGAACTGACATTAAAATTCAGACTTTTATCAGATGTTGGGATTTGGTCACCATACCATACAGCTTAATGTTGGTAATTTACATCAATTTGACATCAGGATGTGACGTTTGGAAGATGTTGTATTATGGTTGCATAACATTACTACTTAAAACCAACAAATTATCAACGTCTATTGATGTTAGAATGGCAGGTTGAACTGACGTTAAAATTCAGACGTTAATCAGACGTTGGGATTTGGTCACCATACCATACAGATTAATGTTGGTAATTTACATAAATTTGACATCAGGATGTGACGTTTGGAAGATGTTGGATTTTGGTTACATAACATCACAAAATAAAACCAACAAATTATAAACGTCTATTGATGTTAGAATGGCAGGTTGAACTGACGTTAAAATTCAGACGTTAATCAGAGGTTGGGATTTGGTCACCATACCTTACAACTAAATGTTGGTAATTTACGTCAATTTGACATCAGGATGTGACGTTTGGAAGATGTTGGATTTTGGTTGCATAACATCACTACTTAAAACCAACAAATTATCAACATCTATTGATGTTAGAATGGCAGGTTGAACTGACGTTAAAATTCAGGCGTTTATCAGACGTTGGGATTTGGTCACCATACCTTACAGCGTAATGCTGGTAATTTACATCAATTTGACATCAGGATGTGACGTTTGGAAGATGTTGGATTTTGGTTGCATAACATCACTACTTAAAACCAACAAATTATCAACGTCTATTGATGTTAGATTGGCAGGTTGAACTGACGCTAAAAGTCAGATGTTTATCAGACGTTGGGATTTGGTCACCATACCTTACAGCTTAATGTTGGTAATTTACGTCAATTTGACATCAGGATGTGACGTTTGGAAGATGTTGGATTTTGGTTGCATAACATCACTACTTAAAGCCAACAAATTATCAACGTCTATTGATGTTAGAATGGCAGGTTGAACTGACATTAAAATTCAGACTTTTATCAGATGTTGGGATTTGGTCACCATACCATACAGCTTAATGTTGGTAATTTACATCAATTTGACATCAGGATGTGACGTTTGGAAGATGTTGGATTTTGGTTACATAACATCACTACTTAAAACCAACAAATTATCAATGTCTATTGATGTTAGAATGGCAGGTTGAACTGACGTTAAAATTCAGATGTTTATCAGACGTTGGGATTTGGTCACCATACCTTACAGCTTAATGTTGTTAATTTACGTCAATTTGACATCAGGATGTGACATTTGAAAGATGTTGGATTTTGGTTGCATAACATCACAAAATAAAACCAACAAATTATCAACGTCTATTGATGTTAGAATGGCAGGTTGAACTGACGTTAAAATTCAGATGTTTATCAGATGTTGGGATTTGGTCACCATACCTTACAGCTTAATGTTGGTAATTTACGTCAATTTGACATCAGGATGTGACGTTTGGAAGATGTTGGATTTTGGTTGCATAACATCACTACTTAAAACCAACAAATTATCAACGTCTATTGATGTTAGAATGGCAGGTTGAACTGACGTTAAAATTCAGGCGTTTATCAGACGTTGGGATTTGGTCACCATACCTTACAGCTTAATGCTGGTTATTTACATCAATTTGACATCAGGATGTGACATTTGAAAGATGTTGGATTTTGGTTGCATAACATCACAAAATAAAACCAACAAATTATCAACGTCTATTGATGTTAGAATGGCAGGTTGAACTGACATTAAAATTCAGACTTTTATCAGACGTTGGGATTTGGTCACCATACCATACAGCTTAATGTTGGTAATTTACATCATTTTGACATCAGGATGTGACGTTTGGAAGATGTTTTATTTTGGTTACATAACATCACTACTTAAAACCAACAAATTATCAATGTCTATTGATGTTAGAATGGCAGGTTGAACTGACGTTAAAACTCAGATGTTTATCAGACGTTGGGATTTGGTCACCATACCTTACAGCTTAATGTTGGTAATTTACGTCAATTTGACATCAGGATGTGACGTTTGGAAGATGTTGTATTTTGGTTACATAACATCACTACTCATAACCAACAAATTATCAATGTCTATTGGTGTTAGAATGGCAAGTTGAACTGACGTTAAAATTCAGACGTTAATCAGAGGTTGGGATTTGGTCACCATACCTTACAGCTTAATGTTGGTAATTTACATCAATTTGACATCAGGATGTGACGCTTGCAAGATGTTGGATTTTGGTTACATAACATCACTATATAAAACCAACAAATTATCAACGTCTATTGATGTTAGAATGGCAGGTTGAACTGACGTTAAAATTCAGACGTTAATCAGAGGTTGGGATTTGGTCACCATACCTTACAACTAAATGTTGGTAATTTACGTCAATTTGACATCAGGATGTGACGTTTGGAAGATGTTGGATTTTGGTTACATAACATCACTACTTAAAACCAACAAATTATCAACGTCTATTGATGTTAGAATGGCAGGTTGAACTGACGTTAAAATTCAGACGTTAATCAGAGGTTGGGATTTGGTCACCATACCTTACAACTAAATGTTGGTAATTTACGTCAATTTGACATCAGGATGTGACGTTTGGAAGATGTTGGATTTTGGTTGCATAACATCACTACTTAAAACCAACAAATTATCAACGTCTATTGATGTTAGAATGGCAGGTTGAACTGACGTTAAAATTCAGGCGTTTATCAGACGTTGGGATTTGGTCACCATACCTTACAGCTTAATGCTGGTTATTTACATCAATTTGACATCAGGATGTGACATTTGAAAGATGTTGGATTTTGGTTGCATAACATCACAAAATAAAACCAACAAATTATCAACGTCTATTGATGTTAGAATGGCAGGTTGAACTGACATTAAAATTCAGACTTTTATCAGACGTTGGGATTTGGTCACCATACCATACAGCTTAATGTTGGTAATTTACATCATTTTGACATCAGGATGTGACGTTTGGAAGATGTTTTATTTTGGTTACATAACATCACTACTTAAAACCAACAAATTATCAATGTCTATTGATGTTAGAATGGCAGGTTGAACTGACGTTAAAATTCAGACTTTTATCAGACGTTGGGATTTGGTCACCATACCATACAGCTTAATGTTGGTAATTTACATCAATTTGACATCAGGATGTGACGTTTGGAAGATGTTTTATTTTGGTTACATAACATCACTACTTAAAACCAACAAATTATCAATGTCTATTGATGTTAGAATGGCAGGTTGAACTGACGTTAAAACTCAGATGTTTATCAGACGTTGGGATTTGGTCACCATACCTTACAGCTTAATGTTGGTAATTTACGTCAATTTGACATCAGGATGTGACGTTTGGAAGATGTTGTATTTTGGTTACATAATATCACTACTCATAACCAACAAATTATCAATGTCTATTGGTGTTAGAATGGCAAGTTGAACTGACGTTAAAATTCAGACGTTAATCAGAGGTTGGGATTTGGTCACCATACCTTACAGCTTAATGTTGGTAATTTACATCAATTTGACATCAGGATGTGACGCTTGCAAGATGTTGGACTTTGGTTACATAACATCACTACTTAAAACCAACAACTTATCAATGTCTATTGATGTTAGAATGGCAGGTTGAACTGACGTTAAAATTCAGATGTTTATCAGACGTTGGGATTTGGTCACCATACCTTACAGCTTAATGTTGGTAATTTACGTCAATTTGACATCAGGATGTGACATTTGAAAGATGTTGGATTTTGGTTGCATAACATCACAAAATAAAACCAACAAATTATCAACGTCTATTGATGTTAGTATGGCAGGTTGAACTGACGTTAAAATTCAGACGTTAATCAGAGGTTGGGATTTGGTCACCATACCTTACAACTAAATGTTGGTAATTTACGTCAATTTGACATCAGGATGTGACGTTTGGAAGATGTTGGATTTTGGTTGCATAACATCACTACTTAAAACCAACAAATTATCAACGTCTATTGATGTTAGAATGGCAGGTTGAACTGACATTAAAATTCAGACTTTTATCAGACGTTGGGATTTGGTCACCATACCTTACAGCTTAATGCTGGTAATTTACATCAATTTGACATCAGGATGTGACATTTGAAAGATGTTGGATTTTGGTTGCATAACATCACAAAATAAAACCAACAAATTATCAACGTCTATTGATGTTAGAATGGCAGGTTGAACTGACGTTAAAATTCAGACGTTAATCAGAGGTTGGGATTTGGTCACCATACCTTACAACTAAATGTTGGTAATTTACGTCAATTTGACATCAGGATGTGACATTTGGAAGATGTTGGATTTTGGTTGCATAACATCACTACTTAAAACCAACAAATTATCAACGTCTATTGATGTTAGAATGGCAGGTTGAACTGACGTTAAAATTCAGGCGTTTATCAGACGTTGGGATTTGGTCACCATACCATACAGCTTAATGTTGGTAATTTACATCAATTTGACATCAGGATGTGACGTTTGGAAGATGTTGGATTTTGGTTACATAACATCACTACTTAAAACCAACAAATTATCAATGTCTATTGATGTTAGAATGGCAGGTTGAACTGACGTTAAAACTCAGATGTTTATCAGACGTTGGGATTTGGTCACCATACCTTACAGCTTAATGTTGGTAATTTACGTCAATTTGACATCAGGATGTGACGTTTGGAAGATGTTGTATTTTGGTTACATAACATCACTACTCATAACCAACAAATTATCAATGTCTATTGGTGTTAGAATGGCAAGTTGAACTGACGTTAAAATTCAGACATTAATCAGAGGTTGGGATTTGGTCACCATACCTTACAGCTTAATGTTGGTAATTTACATCAATTTGACATCAGGATGTGACGTTTGCAAGATGTTGGATTTTGGTTACATAACATCACTACTTAAAACCAACAACTTATCAATGTCTATTGATGTTAGAATGGCAGGTTGAACTGACGTTAAAATTCAGATGTTTATCAGACGTTGGGATTTGGTCACCATACCTTACAGCTTAATGCTGGTTATTTACATCAATTTGACATCAGGATGTGACATTTGAAAGATGTTGGATTTTGGTTGCATAACATCACAAAATAAAACCAACAAATTATCAACGTCTATTGATGTTAGAATGGCAGGTTGAACTGACATTAAAATTCAGACTTTTATCAGATGTTGGGATTTGGTCACCATACCATACAGCTTAATGTTGGTAATTTACATCAATTTGACATCAGGATGTGACGTTTGGAAGATGTTGGATTTTGGTTACATAACATCACTACTTAAAACCAACAAATTATCAATGTCTATTGATGTTAGAATGGCAGGTTGAACTGACGTTAAAATTCAGATGTTTATCAGACGTTGGGATTTGGTCACCATACCTTACAGCTTAATGTTGTTAATTTACGTCAATTTGACATCAGGATGTGACATTTGAAAGATGTTGGATTTTGGTTGCATAACATCACAAAATAAAACCAACAAATTATCAACGTCTATTGATGTTAGAATGGCAGGTTGAACTGACGTTAAAATTCAGATGTTTATCAGATGTTGGGATTTGGTCACCATACCTTACAGCTTAATGTTGGTAATTTACGTCAATTTGACATCAGGATGTGACGTTTGGAAGATGTTGGATTTTGGTTGCATAACATCACTACTTAAAACCAACAAATTATCAACGTCTATTGATGTTAGAATGGCAGGTTGAACTGACGTTAAAATTCAGGCGTTTATCAGACGTTGGGATTTGGTCACCATACCTTACAGCTTAATGCTGGTTATTTACATCAATTTGACATCAGGATGTGACATTTGAAAGATGTTGGATTTTGGTTGCATAACATCACAAAATAAAACCAACAAATTATCAACGTCTATTGATGTTAGAATGGCAGGTTGAACTGACATTAAAATTCAGACTTTTATCAGACGTTGGGATTTGGTCACCATACCATACAGCTTAATGTTGGTAATTTACATCATTTTGACATCAGGATGTGACGTTTGGAAGATGTTTTATTTTGGTTACATAACATCACTACTTAAAACCAACAAATTATCAATGTCTATTGATGTTAGAATGGCAGGTTGAACTGACGTTAAAACTCAGATGTTTATCAGACGTTGGGATTTGGTCACCATACCTTACAGCTTAATGTTGGTAATTTACGTCAATTTGACATCAGGATGTGACGTTTGGAAGATGTTGTATTTTGGTTACATAACATCACTACTCATAACCAACAAATTATCAATGTCTATTGGTGTTAGAATGGCAAGTTGAACTGACGTTAAAATTCAGACGTTAATCAGAGGTTGGGATTTGGTCACCATACCTTACAGCTTAATGTTGGTAATTTACATCAATTTGACATCAGGATGTGACGCTTGCAAGATGTTGGATTTTGGTTACATAACATCACTATATAAAACCAACAAATTATCAACGTCTATTGATGTTAGAATGGCAGGTTGAACTGACGTTAAAATTCAGACGTTAATCAGAGGTTGGGATTTGGTCACCATACCTTACAACTAAATGTTGGTAATTTACGTCAATTTGACATCAGGATGTGACGTTTGGAAGATGTTGGATTTTGGTTACATAACATCACTACTTAAAACCAACAAATTATCAACGTCTATTGATGTTAGAATGGCAGGTTGAACTGACGTTAAAATTCAGACGTTAATCAGAGGTTGGGATTTGGTCACCATACCTTACAACTAAATGTTGGTAATTTACGTCAATTTGACATCAGGATGTGACGTTTGGAAGATGTTGGATTTTGGTTGCATAACATCACTACTTAAAACCAACAAATTATCAACGTCTATTGATGTTAGAATGGCAGGTTGAACTGACGTTAAAATTCAGGCGTTTATCAGACGTTGGGATTTGGTCACCATACCTTACAGCTTAATGCTGGTTATTTACATCAATTTGACATCAGGATGTGACATTTGAAAGATGTTGGATTTTGGTTGCATAACATCACAAAATAAAACCAACAAATTATCAACGTCTATTGATGTTAGAATGGCAGGTTGAACTGACATTAAAATTCAGACTTTTATCAGACGTTGGGATTTGGTCACCATACCATACAGCTTAATGTTGGTAATTTACATCATTTTGACATCAGGATGTGACGTTTGGAAGATGTTTTATTTTGGTTACATAACATCACTACTTAAAACCAACAAATTATCAATGTCTATTGATGTTAGAATGGCAGGTTGAACTGACGTTAAAATTCAGACTTTTATCAGACGTTGGGATTTGGTCACCATACCATACAGCTTAATGTTGGTAATTTACATCAATTTGACATCAGGATGTGACGTTTGGAAGATGTTTTATTTTGGTTACATAACATCACTACTTAAAACCAACAAATTATCAATGTCTATTGATGTTAGAATGGCAGGTTGAACTGACGTTAAAACTCAGATGTTTATCAGACGTTGGGATTTGGTCACCATACCTTACAGCTTAATGTTGGTAATTTACGTCAATTTGACATCAGGATGTGACGTTTGGAAGATGTTGTATTTTGGTTACATAATATCACTACTCATAACCAACAAATTATCAATGTCTATTGGTGTTAGAATGGCAAGTTGAACTGACGTTAAAATTCAGACGTTAATCAGAGGTTGGGATTTGGTCACCATACCTTACAGCTTAATGTTGGTAATTTACATCAATTTGACATCAGGATGTGACGCTTGCAAGATGTTGGACTTTGGTTACATAACATCACTACTTAAAACCAACAACTTATCAATGTCTATTGATGTTAGAATGGCAGGTTGAACTGACGTTAAAATTCAGATGTTTATCAGACGTTGGGATTTGGTCACCATACCTTACAGCTTAATGTTGGTAATTTACGTCAATTTGACATCAGGATGTGACATTTGAAAGATGTTGGATTTTGGTTGCATAACATCACAAAATAAAACCAACAAATTATCAACGTCTATTGATGTTAGTATGGCAGGTTGAACTGACGTTAAAATTCAGACGTTAATCAGAGGTTGGGATTTGGTCACCATACCTTACAACTAAATGTTGGTAATTTACGTCAATTTGACATCAGGATGTGACGTTTGGAAGATGTTGGATTTTGGTTGCATAACATCACTACTTAAAACCAACAAATTATCAACGTCTATTGATGTTAGAATGGCAGGTTGAACTGACATTAAAATTCAGACTTTTATCAGACGTTGGGATTTGGTCACCATACCTTACAGCTTAATGCTGGTAATTTACATCAATTTGACATCAGGATGTGACATTTGAAAGATGTTGGATTTTGGTTGCATAACATCACAAAATAAAACCAACAAATTATCAACGTCTATTGATGTTAGAATGGCAGGTTGAACTGACGTTAAAATTCAGACGTTAATCAGAGGTTGGGATTTGGTCACCATACCTTACAACTAAATGTTGGTAATTTACGTCAATTTGACATCAGGATGTGACATTTGGAAGATGTTGGATTTTGGTTGCATAACATCACTACTTAAAACCAACAAATTATCAACGTCTATTGATGTTAGAATGGCAGGTTGAACTGACGTTAAAATTCAGGCGTTTATCAGACGTTGGGATTTGGTCACCATACCATACAGCTTAATGTTGGTAATTTACATCAATTTGACATCAGGATGTGACGTTTGGAAGATGTTGGATTTTGGTTACATAACATCACTACTTAAAACCAACAAATTATCAATGTCTATTGATGTTAGAATGGCAGGTTGAACTGACGTTAAAACTCAGATGTTTATCAGACGTTGGGATTTGGTCACCATACCTTACAGCTTAATGTTGGTAATTTACGTCAATTTGACATCAGGATGTGATGTTTGGAAGATGTTGTATTTTGGTTACATAACATCACTACTCATAACCAACAAATTATCAATGTCTATTGGTGTTAGAATGGCAAGTTGAACTGACGTTAAAATTCAGACATTAATCAGAGGTTGGGATTTGGTCACCATACCTTACAGCTTAATGTTGGTAATTTACATCAATTTGACATCAGGATGTGACGTTTGCAAGATGTTGGATTTTGGTTACATAACATCACTACTTAAAACCAACAACTTATCAATGTCTATTGATGTTAGAATGGCAGGTTGAACTGACGTTAAAATTCAGATGTTTATCAGACGTTGGGATTTGGTCACCATACCTTACAGCTTAATGCTGGTTATTTACATCAATTTGACATCAGGATGTGACATTTGAAAGATGTTGGATTTTGGTTGCATAACATCACAAAATAAAACCAACAAATTATCAACGTCTATTGATGTTAGAATGGCAGGTTGAACTGACATTAAAATTCAGACTTTTATCAGACGTTGGGATTTGGTCACCATACCATACAGCTTAATGTTGGTAATTTACATCATTTTGACATCAGGATGTGACGTTTGGAAGATGTTTTATTTTGGTTACATAACATCACTACTTAAAACCAACAAATTATCAATGTCTATTGATGTTAGAATGGCAGGTTGAACTGACGTTAAAACTCAGATGTTTATCAGACGTTGGGATTTGGTCACCATACCTTACAGCTTAATGTTGGTAATTTACGTCAATTTGACATCAGGATGTGACGTTTGGAAGATGTTGTATTTTGGTTACATAACATCACTACTCATAACCAACAAATTATCAATGTCTATTGGTGTTAGAATGGCAAGTTGAACTGACGTTAAAATTCAGACGTTAATCAGAGGTTGGGATTTGGTCACCATACCTTACAGCTTAATGTTGGTAATTTACATCAATTTGACATCAGGATGTGACGCTTGCAAGATGTTGGATTTTGGTTACATAACATCACTATATAAAACCAACAAATTATCAACGTCTATTGATGTTAGAATGGCAGGTTGAACTGACGTTAAAATTCAGACGTTAATCAGAGGTTGGGATTTGGTCACCATACCTTACAACTAAATGTTGGTAATTTACGTCAATTTGACATCAGGATGTGACGTTTGGAAGATGTTGGATTTTGGTTGCATAACATCACTACTTAAAACCAACAAATTATCAACGTCTATTGATGTTAGAATGGCAGGTTGAACTGACGTTAAAATTCAGGCGTTTATCAGACGTTGGGATTTGGTCACCATACCTTACAGCTTAATGCTGGTAATTTACATCAATTTGACATCAGGATGTGACATTTGAAAGATGTTGGATTTTGGTTGCATAACATCACAAAATAAAACCAACAAATTATCAACGTCTATTGATGTTAGAATGGCAGGTTGAACTGACGTTAAAATTCAGACGTTAATCAGAGGTTGGGATTTGGTCACCATACCTTACAACTAAATGTTGGTAATTTACGTCAATTTGACATCAGGATGTGACGTTTGGAAGATGTTGGATTTTGGTTGCATAACATCACTACTTAAAACCAACAAATTATCAACGTCTATTGATGTTAGAATGGCAGGTTGAACTGACGTTAAAATTCAGGCGTTTATCAGACGTTGGGATTTGGTCACCATACCTTACAGCT
This sequence comes from Hoplias malabaricus, assembly GCF_029633855.1. NCBI lineage: Eukaryota > Metazoa > Chordata > Actinopteri > Characiformes > Erythrinidae > Hoplias > Hoplias malabaricus. Next base: position 33,577,546 of record NC_089820.1, read on the forward strand.
TAATGTTGGTAATTTACGTCAATTTGACATCAGGATGTGACGTTTGGAAGATGTTGTATTTTGGTTACATAATATCACTACTCATAACCAACAAATTATCAATGTCTATTGGTGTTAGAATGGCAAGTTGAACTGACGTTAAAATTCAGACGTTAATCAGAGGTTGGGATTTGGTCACCATACCTTACAGCTTAATGTTGGTAATTTACATCAATTTGACATCAGGATGTGACGCTTGCAAGATGTTGGATTTTGGTTGCATAACATCACTACTTAAAACCAACAAATTATCAACGTCTATTGATGTTAGAATGGCAGGTTGAACTGACGTTAAAATTCAGGCGTTTATCAGACGTTGGGATTTGGTCACCATACCTTACAGCTTAATGTTGGTAATTTACGTCAATTTGACATCAGGATGTGACGTTTGGAAGATGTTGTATTTTGGTTACATAATATCACTACTCATAACCAACAAATTATCAATGTCTATTGGTGTTAGAATGGCAAGTTGAACTGACGTTAAAATTCAGACGTTAATCAGAGGTTGGGATTTGGTCACCATACCTTACAGCTTAATGTTGGTAATTTACATCAATTTGACATCAGGATGTGACGTTTGGAAGATGTTTTATTTTGGTTACATAACATCACTACTTAAAACCAACAAATTATCAATGTCTATTGATGTTAGAATGGCAGGTTGAACTGACGTTAAAACTCAGATGTTTATCAGACGTTGGGATTTGGTCACCATACCTTACAGCTTAATGTTGGTAATTTACGTCAATTTGACATCAGGATGTGACGTTTGGAAGATGTTGTATTTTGGTTACATAATATCACTACTCATAACCAACAAATTATCAATGTCTATTGGTGTTAGAATGGCAAGTTGAACTGACGTTAAAATTCAGACGTTAATCAGAGGTTGGGATTTGGTCACCATACCTTACAGCTTAATGTTGGTAATTTACATCAATTTGACATCAGGATGTGACGCTTGCAAGATGTTGGATTTTGGTTACATAACATCACTACTTAAAACCAACAACTTATCAATGTCTATTGATGTTAGAATGGCAGGTTGAACTGACGTTAAAATTCAGATGTTTATCAGACGTTGGGATTTGGTCACCATACCTTACAGCTTAATGTTGGTAATTTACGTCAATTTGACATCAGGATGTGACATTTGAAAGATGTTGGATTTTGGTTGCATAACATCACAAAATAAAACCAACAAATTATCAACGTCTATTGATGTTAGTATGGCAGGTTGAACTGACGTTAAAATTCAGACGTTAATCAGAGGTTGGGATTTGGTCACCATACCTTACAACTAAATGTTGGTAATTTACGTCAATTTGACATCAGGATGTGACGTTTGGAAGATGTTGGATTTTGGTTGCATAACATCACTACTTAAAACCAACAAATTATCAACGTCTATTGATGTTAGAATGGCAGGTTGAACTGACATTAAAATTCAGACTTTTATCAGACGTTGGGATTTGGTCACCATACCTTACAGCTTAATGCTGGTAATTTACATCAATTTGACATCAGGATGTGACATTTGAAAGATGTTGGATTTTGGTTGCATAACATCACAAAATAAAACCAACAAATTATCAACGTCTATTGATGTTAGAATGGCAGGTTGAACTGACGTTAAAATTCAGACGTTAATCAGAGGTTGGGATTTGGTCACCATACCTTACAACTAAATGTTGGTAATTTACGTCAATTTGACATCAGGATGTGACATTTGGAAGATGTTGGATTTTGGTTGCATAACATCACTACTTAAAACCAACAAATTATCAACGTCTATTGATGTTAGAATGGCAGGTTGAACTGACGTTAAAATTCAGGCGTTTATCAGACGTTGGGATTTGGTCACCATACCATACAGCTTAATGTTGGTAATTTACATCAATTTGACATCAGGATGTGACGTTTGGAAGATGTTGGATTTTGGTTACATAACATCACTACTTAAAACCAACAAATTATCAATGTCTATTGATGTTAGAATGGCAGGTTGAACTGACGTTAAAACTCAGATGTTTATCAGACGTTGGGATTTGGTCACCATACCTTACAGCTTAATGTTGGTAATTTACGTCAATTTGACATCAGGATGTGACGTTTGGAAGATGTTGTATTTTGGTTACATATCATCACTACTCATAACCAACAAATTATCAATGTCTATTGGTGTTAGAATGGCAAGTTGAACTGACGTTAAAATTCAGACATTAATCAGAGGTTGGGATTTGGTCACCATACCTTACAGCTTAATGTTGGTAATTTACATCAATTTGACATCAGGATGTGACGTTTGCAAGATGTTGGATTTTGGTTACATAACATCACTACTTAAAACCAACAACTTATCAATGTCTATTGATGTTAGAATGGCAGGTTGAACTGACGTTAAAATTCAGATGTTTATCAGACGTTGGGATTTGGTCACCATACCTTACAGCTTAATGTTGGTAATTTACGTCAATTTGACATCAGGATGTGACATTTGAAAGATGTTGGATTTTGGTTGCATAACATCACAAAATAAAACCAACAAATTATCAATGTCTATTGATGTTAGAATGGCAGGTTGAACTGACGTTAAAATTCAGACGTTAATCAGAGGTTGGGATTTGGTCACCATACCTTACAACTAAATGTTGGTAGATTACGTCAATTTGACATCAGGATGTGACGTTTGGAAGTTGTTGGATTTTGGTTGCATAACATCACTACTTAAAACCAACAAATTATCAACGTCTATTGATGTTAGAATGGCAGGTTGAACTGACGTTAAAATTCAGATGTTTATCAGACGTTGGGATTTGGTCACCATACCTTACAGCTTAATGTTGGTAATTTACGTCCATTTGACATCAGGATGTGATGTTTGGAAGATGTTGGATTTTGGTTGCATAACATCACTACTTAAAACCAACAAATTATCAACGTCTGTTGATGTTAAAATGGCAAATTGAACTGATGTTAAAATTCAGACGTTGGGATTTGGTCACCATACCTTACAGCTTAATGTTGGTAATTTATGTCAATTTGACATCAGGATGTGACATTTGAAAGATGTTGGATTTTGGTTGCATAACATCACAAAATAAAACCAACAAATTATCAACGTCTATTGATGTTAGAATGGCAGGTTGAACTGACGTTAAAATTCAGACATTTATCAGAAGTTGGGATTTGGTCACCATACCTTACAGCTTAATGTTGGTAATTTACATCAATTTGACATCAGGATGTGACGTTTGGAAGATGTTGGATTTTGGTTACATAACATCACTACTTAAAACCAACAAATTATCAATGTCTATTGATGTTAGAATGGCAGGTTGAACTGACGTTAAAATTCAGATGTTTATCAGACATTGGGATTTGGTCACCATACCTTACAGCTTAATGTTGGTAATTTACATCAATTTGACATCAGGATGTGACATTTGAAAGATGTTGGATTTTGGTTGCATAACATCACAAAATAAAACCAACATATTATCAACGTCTATTGATGTTAGAATGGCAGGTTGAACTGACGTTAAAATTCAGACGTTAATCAGAGGTTGGGATTTGGTCACCATACCTTACAACTAAATGTTGGTAATTTACGTCAATTTGACATCAGGATGTGACGTTTGGAAGATGTTGGATTTTGGTTGCATAACATCACTATTTAAAACCAACAAATTATCAACGTCTATTGATGTTAGAATGGCAGGTTGATCTGACGTTAAAATTCAGGCGTTTATCAGACGTTGGGATTTGGTCACCATACCTTACAGCTTAATGTTGGTAATTTACATCAATTTGACATCAGGATGTGACGTTTGGAAGATGTTGGATTTTGGTTGCATAACATCACTACTTAAAACCAACAAATTATCAATGTCTATTGATGTTAGATTGGCAGGTTGAACTGACGCTAAAAGTCAGATGTTTATCAGACGTTGGGATTTGGTCACCATACCTTACAGCTTAATGTTGGTAATTTACGTCAATTTGACATCAGGATGTGACGTTTGGAAGATGTTGGATTTTGGTTGCATAACATCACTACTTAAAACCAACAAATTATCAACGTCTATTGATGTTAGAATGGCAGGTTGAACTGACGTTAAAATTCAGACATTTATCAGGCGTTGGGATTTGGTCACCATACCATACAGCTTAATGTTGGTAATTTACATCAATTTGACATCAGGATGTGACGTTTGGAAGATGTTGGATTTTGGTTACATAACATCACTACTTAAAACCAACAAATTATCAATGTCTATTGATGTTAGAATGGCAGGTTGAACTGACGTTAAAACTCAGATGTTTATCAGACATTGGGATTTGGTTACCATACCTTACGGCTTAATGTTGGTAATTTACGTCAATTTGACATCAGGATGTGACGTTTGGAAGATGTTGTATTTTGGTTACATAACATCACTACTCATAACCAACAAATTATCAATGTCTATTGGTGTTAGAATGGCAAGTTGAACTGACGTTAAAATTCAGACGTTAATCAGAGGTTGGGATTTGGTCACCATACCTTACAGCTTAATGTTGGTAATTTACAACAATTTGACATCAGGATGTGACGTTTGCAAGATGTTGGATTTTGGTTACATAACATCACTACTTAAAACCAACAACTTATCAATGTCTATTGATGTTAGAATGGCAGGTTGAACTGACGTTAAAATTCAGATGTTTATCAGACGTTGGGATTTGGTCACCATACCTTACAGCTTAATGTTGGTAATTTACGTCAATTTGACATCAGGATGTGACATTTGAAAGATGTTGGATTTTGGTTGCATAACATCACAAAATAAAACCAACAAATTATCAACGTCTATTGATGTTAGAATGGCAGGTTGAACTGACGTTAAAATTCAGACGTTAATCAGAGGTTGGGATTTGGTCACCATACCTTACAACTAAATGTTGGTAGATTACGTCAATTTGACATCAGGATGTGACGTTTGGAAGATGTTGGATTTTGGTTGCATAACATCACTACTTAAAACCAACAAATTATCAACGTCTATTGATGTTAGAATGGCAGGTTGAACTGACGTTAAAATTCAGATGTTTATCAGACATTGGGATTTGGTCACCATACCTTACAGCTTAATGTTGGTAATTTACATCAATTTGACATCAGGATGTGACGTTTGGAAGATGTTGGATTTTGGTTGCATAACATCACTACTTAAAACCAACAAATTATCAATGTCTATTGATGTTAGAATGGCAGGTTGAACTGACGTTAAAAATCAGATGTTTATCAGACGTTGGGATTTGGTCACCATACCTTACAGCTTAATGTTGGTAATTTACGTCAATTTGACATCAGGATGTGACGTTTGGAAGATGTTGTATTTTGGTTACATAACATCACTACTCATAACCAACAAATTATCAATGTCTATTGGTGTTAGAATGGCAGGTTGAACTGACGTTAAAATTCAGACGTTAATCAGAGGTTGGGATTTGGTCACCATACCTTACAACTAAATGTTGGTAATTTACGTCAATTTGACATCAGGATGTGACGTTTGGAAGATGTTGGATTTTGGTTGCATAACATCACTATATAAAACCAACAAATTATCAACGTCTATTGATGTTAGAATGGCAGGATGAACTGACGTTAAAATTCAGGCGTTTATCAGACGTTGGGATTTGGTCACCATACCTTACAGCTTAATGTTGGTAATTTATGTCAATTTGACATCAGGATGTGACGTTTGGAAGATGTTGGATTTTGGTTGCATAACATCACTACTTAAAACCAACAAATTATCAACGTCTATTGATGTTAGAATGGCAGGTTGAACTGACATTAAAATTCAGACTTTTATCAGACGTTGGGATTTGGTCACCATACCATACAGCTTAATGTTGGTAATTTACATCAATTTGACATCAGGATGTGACGTTTGGAAGATGTTTTATTTTGGTTACATAACATCACTACTTAAAACCAACAAATTATCAATGTCTATTGATGTTAGAATGGCAGGTTGAACTGACGTTAAAACTCAGATGTTTATCAGACGTTGGGATTTGGTCACCATACCTTACAGCTTAATGTTGGTAATTTACGTCAATTTGACATCAGGATGTGACGTTTGGAAGATGTTGTATTTTGGTTACATAATATCACTACTCATAACCAACAAATTATCAATGTCTATTGGTGTTAGAATGGCAAGTTGAACTGACGTTAAAATTCAGACGTTAATCAGAGGTTGGGATTTGGTCACCATACCTTACAGCTTAATGTTGGTAATTTACATCAATTTGACATCAGGATGTGACGCTTGCAAGATGTTGGATTTTGGTTACATAACATCACTACTTAAAACCAACAACTTATCAATGTCTATTGATGTTAGAATGGCAGGTTGAACTGACGTTAAAATTCAGATGTTTATCAGACGTTGGGATTTGGTCACCATACCTTACAGCTTAATGTTGGTAATTTACGTCAATTTGACATCAGGATGTGACATTTGAAAGATGTTGGATTTTGGTTGCATAACATCACAAAATAAAACCAACAAATTATCAACGTCTATTGATGTTAGTATGGCAGGTTGAACTGACGTTAAAATTCAGACGTTAATCAGAGGTTGGGATTTGGTCACCATACCTTACAACTAAATGTTGGTAATTTACGTCAATTTGACATCAGGATGTGACGTTTGGAAGATGTTGGATTTTGGTTGCATAACATCACTACTTAAAACCAACAAATTATCAACGTCTATTGATGTTAGAATGGCAGGTTGAACTGACATTAAAATTCAGACTTTTATCAGACGTTGGGATTTGGTCACCATACCTTACAGCTTAATGCTGGTAATTTACATCAATTTGACATCAGGATGTGACATTTGAAAGATGTTGGATTTTGGTTGCATAACATCACAAAATAAAACCAACAAATTATCAACGTCTATTGATGTTAGAATGGCAGGTTGAACTGACGTTAAAATTCAGACGTTAATCAGAGGTTGGGATTTGGTCACCATACCTTACAACTAAATGTTGGTAATTTACGTCAATTTGACATCAGGATGTGACATTTGGAAGATGTTGGATTTTGGTTGCATAACATCACTACTTAAAACCAACAAATTATCAACGTCTATTGATGTTAGAATGGCAGGTTGAACTGACGTTAAAATTCAGGCGTTTATCAGACGTTGGGATTTGGTCACCATACCATACAGCTTAATGTTGGTAATTTACATCAATTTGACATCAGGATGTGACGTTTGGAAGATGTTGGATTTTGGTTACATAACATCACTACTTAAAACCAACAAATTATCAATGTCTATTGATGTTAGAATGGCAGGTTGAACTGACGTTAAAACTCAGATGTTTATCAGACGTTGGGATTTGGTCACCATACCTTACAGCTTAATGTTGGTAATTTACGTCAATTTGACATCAGGATGTGACGTTTGGAAGATGTTGTATTTTGGTTACATATCATCACTACTCATAACCAACAAATTATCAATGTCTATTGGTGTTAGAATGGCAAGTTGAACTGACGTTAAAATTCAGACATTAATCAGAGGTTGGGATTTGGTCACCATACCTTACAGCTTAATGTTGGTAATTTACATCAATTTGACATCAGGATGTGACGTTTGCAAGATGTTGGATTTTGGTTACATAACATCACTACTTAAAACCAACAACTTATCAATGTCTATTGATGTTAGAATGGCAGGTTGAACTGACGTTAAAATTCAGATGTTTATCAGACGTTGGGATTTGGTCACCATACCTTACAGCTTAATGTTGGTAATTTACGTCAATTTGACATCAGGATGTGACATTTGAAAGATGTTGGATTTTGGTTGCATAACATCACAAAATGAAACCAACAAATTATCAATGTCTATTGATGTTAGAATGGCAGGTTGAACTGACGTTAAAATTCAGACGTTAATCAGAGGTTGGGATTTGGTCACCATACCTTACAACTAAATGTTGGTAGATTACGTCAATTTGACATCAGGATGTGACGTTTGGAAGTTGTTGGATTTTGGTTGCATAACATCACTACTTAAAACCAACAAATTATCAACGTCTATTGATGTTAGAATGGCAGGTTGAACTGACGTTAAAATTCAGATATTTATCAGACCTTGGGATTTGGTCACCATACCTTACAGCTTAATGTTGGTAATTTACATCAATTTGACATCAGGATGTGACGTTTGGAAGATGTTGGATTTTGGTTGCATAACATCACTACTTAAAACCAACAACTTATCAATGTCTATTGATGTTAGAATGGCAGGTTGAACTGACGTTAAAATTCAGATGTTTATCAGACGTTGGGATTTGGTCACCATACCTTACAGCTTAATGTTGGTAATTTACGTCCATTTGACATCAGGATGTGATGTTTGGAAGATGTTGGATTTTGGTTGCATAACATCACTACTTAAAACCAACAAATTATCAACGTCTATTGATGTTAAAATGGCAAATTGAACTGATGTTAAAATTCAGACGTTGGGATTTGGTCACCATACCTTACAGCTTAATGTTGGTAATTTATGTCAATTTGACATCAGGATGTGACATTTGAAAGATGTTGGATTTTGGTTGCATAACATCACAAAATAAAACCAACAAATTATCAACGTCTATTGATGTTAGAATGGCAGGTTGAACTGACGTTAAAATTCAGACATTTATCAGAAGTTGGGATTTGGTCACCATACCTTACAGCTTAATGTTGGTAATTTACATCAATTTGACATCAGGATGTGACGTTTGGAAGATGTTGGATTTTGGTTACATAACATCACTACTTAAAACCAACAAATTATCAATGTCTATTGATGTTAGAATGGCAGGTTGAACTGACGTTAAAATTCAGATGTTTATCAGACATTGGGATTTGGTCACCATACCTTACAGCTTAATGTTGGTAATTTACATCAATTTGACATCAGGATGTGACATTTGTAAGATGTTGGATTTTGGTTGCATAACATCACAAAATAAAACCAACATATTATCAACGTCTATTGATGTTAGAATGGCAGGTTGAACTGACGTTAAAATTCAGACGTTAATCAGAGGTTGGGATTTGGTCACCATACCTTACAACTAAATGTTGGTAATTTACGTCAATTTGACATCAGGATGTGACGTTTGGAAGATGTTGGATTTTGGTTGCATAACATCACTATTTAAAACCAACAAATTATCAACGTCTATTGATGTTAGAATGGCAGGTTGATCTGACGTTAAAATTCAGGCGTTTATCAGACGTTGGGATTTGGTCACCATACCTTACAGCTTAATGTTGGTAATTTACATCAATTTGACATCAGGATGTGACGTTTGGAAGATGTTGGATTTTGGTTGCATAACATCACTACTTAAAACCAACAAATTATCAATGTCTATTGATGTTAGATTGGCAGGTTGAACTGACGCTAAAAGTCAGATGTTTATCAGACGTTGGGATTTGGTCACCATACCTTACAGCTTAATGTTGGTAATTTACGTCAATTTGACATCAGGATGTGACGTTTGGAAGATGTTGGATTTTGGTTGCATAACATCACTACTTAAAACCAACAAATTATCAACGTCTATTGATGTTAGAATGGCAGGTTGAACTGACGTTAAAATTCAGACATTTATCAGGCGTTGGGATTTGGTCACCATACCATACAGCTTAATGCTGGTAATTTACATCAATTTGACATCAGGATGTGACATTTGAAAGATGTTGGATTTTGGTTGCATAACATCACAAAATAAAACCAACAAATTATCAACGTCTATTGATGTTAGAATGGCAGGTTGAACTGACGTTAAAATTCAGACATTTATCAGAAGTTGGGATTTGGTCACCATACCTTACAGCTTAATGTTGGTAATTTACATCAATTTGACATCAGGATGTGACGTTTGGAAGATGTTGGATTTTGGTTACATAACATCACTACTTAAAACCAACAAATTATCAATGTCTATTGATGTTAGAATGGCAGGTTGAACTGACGTTAAAATTCAGATGTTTATCAGACATTGGGATTTGGTCACCATACCTTACAGCTTAATGTTGGTAATTTACATCAATTTGACATCAGGATGTGACATTTGAAAGATGTTGGATTTTGGTTGCATAACATCACAAAATAAAACCAACATATTATCAACGTCTATTGATGTTAGAATGGCAGGTTGAACTGACGTTAAAATTCAGACGTTAATCAGAGGTTGGGATTTGGTCACCATACCTTACAACTAAATGTTGGTAATTTACGTCAATTTGACATCAGGATGTGACGTTTGGAAGATGTTGGATTTTGGTTGCATAACATCACTATTTAAAACCAACAAATTATCAACGTCTATTGATGTTAGAATGGCAGGTTGATCTGACGTTAAAATTCAGGCGTTTATCAGACGTTGGGATTTGGTCACCATACCTTACAGCTTAATGTTGGTAATTTACATCAATTTGACATCAGGATGTGACGTTTGGAAGATGTTGGATTTTGGTTGCATAACATCACTACTTAAAACCAACAAATTATCAATGTCTATTGATGTTAGATTGGCAGGTTGAACTGACGCTAAAAGTCAGATGTTTATCAGACGTTGGGATTTGGTCACCATACCTTACAGCTTAATGTTGGTAATTTACGTCAATTTGACATCAGGATGTGACGTTTGGAAGATGTTGGATTTTGGTTGCATAACATCACTACTTAAAACCAACAAATTATCAACGTCTATTGATGTTAGAATGGCAGGTTGAACTGACGTTAAAATTCAGACATTTATCAGGCGTTGGGATTTGGTCACCATACCATACAGCTTAATGCTGGTAATTTACATCAATTTGACATCAGGATGTGACGTTTGGAAGATGTTGGATTTTGGTTACATAACATCACTACTTAAAACCAACAAATTATCAAAGTCTATTGATGTTAGAATGGCAGGTTGAACTGACGTTAAAACTCAGATGTTTATCAGACATTGGGATTTGGTTACCATACCTTACAGCTTAATGTTGGTAATTTACGTCAATTTGACATCAGGATGTGACGTTTGGAAGATGTTGTATTTTGGTTACATAACATCACTACTCATAACCAACAAATTATCAATGTCTATTGGTGTTAGAATGGCAAGTTGAACTGACGTTAAAATTCAGACGTTAATCAGAGGTTGGGATTTGGTCACCATACCTTACAGCTTAATGTTGGTAATTTACAACAATTTGACATCAGGATGTGACGTTTGCAAGATGTTGGATTTTGGTTACATAACATCACTACTTAAAACCAACAACTTATCAATGTCTATTGATGTTAGAATGGCAGGTTGAACTGACGTTAAAATTCAGATGTTTATCAGACGTTGGGATTTGGTCACCATACCTTACAGCTTAATGTTGGTAATTTACGTCAATTTGACATCAGGATGTGACATTTGAAAGATGTTGGATTTTGGTTGCATAACATCACAAAATAAAACCAACAAATTATCAATGTCTATTTATGTTAGAATGGCAGGTTGAACTGACGTTAAAATTCAGACGTTAATCAGAGGTTGGGATTTGGTCACCATACCTTACAACTAAATGTTGGTAGATTACGTCAATTTGACATCAGGATGTGACGTTTGGAAGATGTTGGATTTTGGTTGCATAACATCACTACTTAAAACCAACAAATTATCAACGTCTATTGATGTTAGAATGGCAGGTTGAACTGACGTTAAAATTCAGATGTTTATCAGACATTGGGATTTGGTCACCATACCTTACAGCTTAATGTTGGTAATTTACATCAATTTGACATCAGGATGTGACGTTTGGAAGATGTTGGATTTTGGTTGCATAACATCACTACTTAAAACCAACAAATTATCAATGTCTATTGATGTTAGAATGGCAGGTTGAACTGACGTTAAAAATCAGATGTTTATCAGACGTTGGGATTTGGTCACCATACCTTACAGCTTAATGTTGGTAATTTACGTCCATTTGACATCAGGATGTGATGTTTGGAAGATGTTGGATTTTGGTTGCATAACATCACTACTTAAAACCAACAAATTATCAACGTCTATTGATGTTAAAATGGCAAATTGAACTGATGTTAAATTTCAGACGTTGGGATTTGGTCACCATACCTTACAGCTTAATGTTGGTAATTTATGTCAATTTGACATCAGGATGTGACATTTGAAAGATGTTGGATTTTGGTTGCATAACATCACAAAATAAAACCAACAAATTATCAACGTCTATTGATGTTAGAATGGCAGGTTGAACTGACGTTAAAATTCAGACATTTATCAGATGTTGGGATTTGGTCACCATACCTTACAGCTTAATGTTGGTAATTTACATCAATTTGACATCAGGATGTGACGTTTGGAAGATGTTGGATTTTGGTTACATAACATCACTACTTAAAACCAACAAATTATCAATGTCTATTGATGTTAGAATGGCAGGTTGAACTGACGTTAAAACTCAGATGTTTATCAGACGTTGGGATTTGGTCACCATACCTTACAGCTTAATGTTGGTAATTTACGTCAATTTGACATCAGGATGTGACGTTTGGAAGATGTTGTATTTTGGTTACATAACATCACTACTCATAACCAACAAATTATCAATGTCTATTGGTGTTAGAATGGCAAGTTGAACTGACGTTAAAATTCAGACATTAATCAGAGGTTGGGATTTGGTCACCATACCTTACAGCTTAATGTTGGTAATTTACATCAATTTGACATCAGGATGTGACGTTTGGAAGATGTTGGATTTTGGTTACATAACATCACTACTTAAAACCAACACATTATCAATGTCTATTGATGTTAGAATGGCAGGTTGAACTGACGTTAAAATTCAGACATTAATCAGAGGTTGGGATTTGGTCACCATACCTTACAGCTTAATGTTGGTAATTTACGTCAATTTGATATCAGGATGTGACATTTGAAAGATGTTGGATTTTGGTTGCATAACATCACAAAATAAAAACCAACAAATTATCAACGTCTATTGATGTTAGAATGGCAGGTTGAACTGACGTTAAAATTCAGACGTTAATCAGAGGTTGGGATTTGGTCACCATACCTTATAACTAAATGTTGGTAATTTACGTCAATTTGACATCAGGATGTGACGTTTGGAAGATGTTGGATTTTGGTTGCATAACATCACAAAATAAAACCAACAAATTATCAACGTATATTGATGTTAGAATGGCAGGTTGAACTGACGTTAAAATTCAGACGTTTATCAGACGTTGGGATTTGGTCACCATACCTTACAGCTTAATGTTGGTAATTTACATCAATTTGACATCAGGATGTGACGTTTGGAAGATGTTGGATTTTGGTTACATAACATCACTACTTAAAACTAACAAATTATCAATGTCTATTGATGTTAGAATGGCAGGTTGAACTGACGTTAAAATTCAGATGTTTATCAGATGTTGGGATTTGGTCACCATACCTTACAGCTTAATGTTGGTAATTTACGTCAATTTGACATCAGGATGTGACATTTGAAAGATGTTGGATTTTGGTTGCATAACATCACAAAATAAAACCAACAAATTATCAACGTCTATTGATGTTAGAATGGCAGGTTGAACTGACGTTAAAATTCAGACGTTAATCAGAGGTTGGGATTTGGTCACCATACCTTACAACTAAATGTTGGTAATTTACGTCAATTTGACATCAGGATGTGACGTTTGGAAGATGTTGGATTTTGGTTGCATAACATCACTACTTAAAACCAACAAATTATCAACGTCTATTGATGTTAGAATGGCAGGTTGAACTGACGTTAAAATTCAGGCGTTTATCAGACGTTGGGATTTGGTCACCATACCTTACAGCTTAATGTTGGTAATTTACGTCAATTTGACATCAGGATGTGACGTTTGGAAGATGTTGTATTATGGTTGCATAACATCACTACTTAAAACCAACAAATTATCAACGTCTATTGATGTTAGAATGGCAGGTTGAACTGACGTTAAAATTCAGACGTTAATCAGACGTTGGGATTTGGTCACCATACCATACAGATTAATGTTGGTAATTTACATAAATTTGACATCAGGATGTGACGTTTGGAAGATGTTGGATTTTGGTTACATAACATCACAAAATAAAACCAACAAATTATAAACGTCTATTGATGTTAGAATGGCAGGTTGAACTGACGTTAAAATTCAGACGTTAATCAGAGGTTGGGATTTGGTCACCATACCTTACAACTAAATGTTGGTAATTTACGTCAATTTGACATCAGGATGTGACGTTTGGAAGATGTTGGATTTTGGTTGCATAACATCACTACTTAAAACCAACAAATTATCAACATCTATTGATGTTAGAATGGCAGGTTGAACTGACGTTAAAATTCAGGCGTTTATCAGACGTTGGGATTTGGTCACCATACCTTACAGCGTAATGCTGGTAATTTACGTCAATTTGACATCAGGATGTGACGTTTGGAAGATGTTGGATTTTGGTTGCATAACATCACTACTTAAAACCAACAAATTATCACCGTCTATTGATGTTAGAATGGCAGGTTGAACTGACATTAAAATTCAGACTTTTATCAGATGTTGGGATTTGGTCACCATACCATACAGCTTAATGTTGGTAATTTACATCAATTTGACATCAGGATGTGACATTTGGAAGATGTTGGATTTTGGTTACATAACATCACTACTTAAAACCAACAAATTATCAATGTCTATTGATGTTAGAATGGCAGGTTGAACTGACGTTAAAATTCAGATGTTTATCAGACGTTGGGATTTGGTCACCATACCTTACAGCTTAATGTTGTTAATTTACGTCAATTTGACATCAGGATTTGACATTTGAAAGATGTTGGATTTTGGTTGCATAACATCACAAAATAAAACCAACAAATTATCAACGTCTATTGATGTTAGAATGGCAGGTTGAACTGACGTTAAAATTCAGACGTTAATCAGAGGTTGGGATTTGGTCACCATACCTTACAACTAAATTTTGGTAATTTACGTCAATTTGACATCAGGATGTGACGTTTGGAAGATGTTGGATTTTGGTTGCATAACATCACTACTTAAAACCAACAAATTATCAACGTCTATTGATGTTAGAATGGCAGGTTGAACTGACGTTAAAATTCAGGCGTTTATCAGACGTTGGGATTTGGTCACCATACCTTACAGCTTAATGCTGGTTATTTACATCAATTTGACATCAGGATGTGACATTTGAAAGATGTTGGATTTTGGTTGCATAACATCACAAAATAAAACCAACAAATTATCAACGTCTATTGATGTTAGAATGGCAGGTTGAACTGACGTTAAAATTCAGACGTTAATCAGAGGTTGGGATTTGGTCACCATACCTTACAACTAAATGTTGGTAATTTACGTCAATTTGACATCAGGATGTGACGTTTGGAAGATGTTGGATTTTGGTTGCATAACATCACTACTTAAAACCAACAAATTATCAACGTCTATTGATGTTAGAATGGCAGGTTGAACTGACGTTAAAATTCAGGCGTTTATCAGACGTTGGGATTTGGTCACCATACCTTACAGCTTAATGTTGGTAATTTATGTCAATTTGACATCAGGATGTGACGTTTGGAAGATGTTGGATTTTGGTTGCATAACATCACTACTTAAAACCAACAAATTATCAACGTCTATTGATGTTAGAATGGCAGGTTGAACTGACATTAAAATTCAGACTTTTATCAGACGTTGGGATTTGGTCACCATACCATACAGCTTAATGTTGGTAATTTACATCAATTTGACATCAGGATGTGACGTTTGGAAGATGTTTTATTTTGGTTACATAACATCACTACTTAAAACCAACAAATTATCAATGTCTATTGATGTTAGAATGGCAGGTTGAACTGACGTTAAAACTCAGATGTTTATCAGACGTTGGGATTTGGTCACCATACCTTACAGCTTAATGTTGGTAATTTACGTCAATTTGACATCAGGATGTGACGTTTGGAAGATGTTGTATTTTGGTTACATAACATCACTACTCATAACCAACAAATTATCAATGTCTATTGGTGTTAGAATGGCAAGTTGAACTGACGTTAAAATTCAGACGTTAATCAGAGGTTGGGATTTGGTCACCATACCTTACAGCTTAATGTTGGTAATTTACATCAATTTGACATCAGGATGTGACGCTTGCAAGATGTTGGATTTTGGTTACATAACATCACTACTTAAAACCAACAACTTATCAATGTCTATTGATGTTAGAATGGCAGGTTGAACTGACGTTAAAATTCAGATGTTTATCAGACGTTAGGATTTGGTCACCATACCTTACAGCTTAATGTTGGTAATTTACGTCAATTTGACATCAGGATGTGACATTTGAAAGATGTTGGATTTTGGTTGCATAACATCACAAAATAAAACCAACAAATTATCAACGTCTATTGATGTTAGAATGGCAGGTTGAACTGACGTTAAAATTCAGACGTTAATCAGAGGTTGGGATTTGGTCACCATACCTTACAACTAAATGTTGGTAATTTACGTCAATTTGACATCAGGATGTGACATTTGAAAGATGTTGGATTTTGGTTGCATAACATCACAAAATAAAACCAACAAATTATCAACGTCTATTGATGTTAGAATGGCAGGTTGAACTGACGTTAAAATTCAGAAGTTAATCAGAGGTTGGGATTTGGTCACCATACCTTACAACTAAATGTTGGTAATTTACGTCAATTTGACATCAGGATGTGACGTTTGGAAGATGTTGGATTTTGATTGCATAACATCACTACTTAAAACCAACAAATTATCAACGTCTATTGATGTTAGAATGGCAGGTTGAACTGACGTTAAAATTCAGGCGTTTATCAGACGTTGGGATTTAGTCACCATACCTTACAGCTTAATGTTGGTAATTTATGTCAATTTGACATCAGGATGTGACGTTTGGAAGATGTTGGATTTTGGTTGCATAACATCACTACTTAAAACCAACAAATTATCAACGTCTATTGATGTTAGAATGGCAGGTTGAACTGACATTAAAATTCAGACTTTTATCAGACGTTGGGATTTGGTCACCATACCATACAGCTTAATGTTGGTAATTTACATCAATTTGACATCAGGATGTGACGTTTGGAAGATGTTTTATTTTGGTTACATAACATCACTACTTAAAACCAACAAATTATCAATGTCTATTGATGTTAGAATGGCAGGTTGAACTGACGTTAAAACTCAGATGTTTATCAGACGTTGGGATTTGGTCACCATACCTTACAGCTTAATGTTGGTAATTTACATCAATTTGACATCAGGATGTGACGTTTGGAAGATGTTTTATTTTGGTTACATAACATCACTACTCATAACCAACAAATTATCAATGTCTATTGGTGTTAGAATGGCAAGTTGAACTGACGTTAAAATTCAGACATTAATCAGAGGTTGGGATTTGGTCACCATACCTTACAGCTTAATGTTGGTAATTTACATCAATTTGACATCAGGATGTGACGTTTGCAAGATGTTGGATTTTGGTTACATAACATCACTACTTAAAACCAACAACTTATCAATGTCTATTGATGTTAGAATGGCAGGTTGAACTGACGTTAAAATTCAGATGTTTATCAGACGTTGGGATTTGGTCACCATACCTTACAGCTTAATGTTGGTAATTTACGTCAATTTGACATCAGGATGTGACATTTGAAAGATGTTGGATTTTGGTTGCATAACATCACAAAATAAAACCAACAAATTATCAATGTCTATTGATGTTAGAATGGCAGGTTGAACTGACGTTAAAATTCAGACGTTAATCAGAGGTTGGGATTTGGTCACCATACCTTACAACTAAATGTTGGTAGATTACGTCAATTTGACATCAGGATGTGACGTTTGGAAGATGTTGGATTTTGGTTGCATAACATCACTACTTAAAACCAACAAATTATCAACGTCTATTGATGTTAGAATGGCAGGTTGAACTGACGTTAAAATTCAGATATTTATCAGACCTTGGGATTTGGTCACCATACCTTACAGCTTAATGTTGGTAATTTACATCAATTTGACATCAGGATGTGACGTTTGGAAGATGTTGGATTTTGGTTGCATAACATCACTACTTAAAACCAACAAATTATCAATGTCTATTGATGTTAGAATGGCAGGTTGAACTGACGTTAAAATTCAGATGTTTATCAGACGTTGGGATTTGGTCACCATACCTTACAGCTTAATGTTGGTAATTTACGTCCATTTGACATCAGGATGTGATGTTTGGAAGATGTTGGATTTTGGTTGCATAACATCACTACTTAAAACCAACAAATTATCAACGTCTATTGATGTTAAAATGGCAAATTGAACTGATGTTAAAATTCAGACGTTGGGATTTGGTCACCATACCGTACAGCTTAATGTTGGTAATTTATGTCAATTTGACATCAGGATGTGACATTTGAAAGATGTTGGATTTTGGTTGCATAACATCACAAAATAAAACCAACAAATTATCAACGTCTATTGATGTTAGAATGGCAGGTTGAACTGACGTTAAAATTCAGACATTTATCAGATGTTGGGATTTGGTCACCATACCTTACAGCTTAATGTTGGTAATTTACATCAATTTGACATCAGGATGTGACGTTTGGAAGATGTTGGATTTTGGTTACATAACATCACTACTTAAAACCAACAAATTATCAATGTCTATTGATGTTAGAATGGCAGGTTGAACTGACGTTAAAATTCAGATGTTTATCAGACATTGGGATTTGGTCACCATACCTTACAGCTTAATGTTGGTAATTTACATCAATTTGACATCAGGATGTGACGTTTGCAAGATGTTGGATTTTGGTTACATAACATCACTACTTAAAACCAACAACTTATCAATGTCTATTGATGTTAGAATGGCAGGTTGAACTGACGTTAAAATTCAGATGTTTATCAGACGTTGGGATTTGGTCACCATACCTTACAGCTTAATGTTGGTAATTTACGTCAATTTGACATCAGGATGTGACATTTGAAAGATGTTGGATTTTGGTTGCATAACATCACAAAATAAAACCAACAAATTATCAATGTCTATTGATGTTAGAATGGCAGGTTGAACTGACGTTAAAATTCAGATGTTTATCAGACGTTGGGATTTGGTCACCATACCTTACAGCTTAATGTTGGTAATTTACGTCCATTTGACATCAGGATGTGATGTTTGGAAGATGTTGGATTTTGGTTGCATAACATCACTACTTAAAACCAACAAATTATCAACGTCTATTGATGTTAAAATGGCAAATTGAACTGATGTTAAAATTCAGACGTTGGGATTTGGTCACCATACCGTACAGCTTAATGTTGGTAATTTATGTCAATTTGACATCAGGATGTGACATTTGAAAGATGTTGGATTTTGGTTGCATAACATCACAAAATAAAACCAACAAATTATCAACGTCTATTGATGTTAGAATGGCAGGTTGAACTGACGTTAAAATTCAGACATTTATCAGATGTTGGGATTTGGTCACCATACCTTACAGCTTAATGTTGGTAATTTACATCAATTTGACATCAGGATGTGACGTTTGGAAGATGTTGGATTTTGGTTACATAACATCACTACTTAAAACCAACAAATTATCAATGTCTATTGATGTTAGAATGGCAGGTTGAACTGACGTTAAAATTCAGATGTTTATCAGACATTGGGATTTGGTCACCATACCTTACAGCTTAATGTTGGTAATTTACATCAATTTGACATCAGGATGTGACGTTTGTAAGATGTTGGATTTTGGTTGCATAACATCACTATTTAAAACCAACAAATTATCAACGTCTATTGATGTTAGAATGGCAGGTTGATCTGACGTTAAAATTCAGACGTTAATCAGAGGTTGGGATTTGGTCACCATACCTTACAACTAAATTTTGGTAATTTACGTCAATTTGACATCAGGATGTGACGTTTGGAAGATGTTGGATTTTGGTTGCATAACATCACTACTTAAAACCAACAAATTATCAACGTCTATTGATGTTAGAATGGCAGGTTGAACTGACGTTAAAATTCAGGCGTTTATCAGACGTTGGGATTTGGTCACCATACCTTACAGCTTAATGCTGGTAATTTACATCAATTTGACATCAGGATGTGACGTTTGGAAGATGTTGGATTTTGGTTGCATAACATCACTACTTAAAACCAACAAATTATCAATGTCTATTGATGTTAGATTGGCAGGTTGAACTGACGCTAAAAGTCAGATGTTTATCAGACGTTGGGATTTGGTCACCATACCTTACAGCTTAATGTTGGTAATTTACGTCAATTTGACATCAGGATGTGACGTTTGGAAGATGTTGTATTTGGTTACATAACATCACTACTCATAACCAACAAATTATCAATGTCTATTGGTGTTAGAATGGCAAGTTGAACTGACGTTAAAATTCAGACGTTAATCAGAGGTTGGGATTTGGTCACCATACCTTACAGCTTAATGTTGGTAATTTACAACAATTTGACATCAGGATGTGACGTTTGCAAGATGTTGGATTTTGGTTACATAACATCACTACTTAAAACCAACAACTTATCAATGTCTATTGATGTTAGAATGGCAGGTTGAACTGACGTTAAAATTCAGATGTTTATCAGACGTTGGGATTTGGTCACCATACCTTACAGCTTAATGTTGGTAATTTACGTCAATTTGACATCAGGATGTGACATTTGAAAGATGTTGGATTTTGGTTGCATAACATCACAAAATAAAACCAACAAATTATCAATGTCTATTGATGTTAGAATGGCAGGTTGAACTGACGTTAAAATTCAGACGTTAATCAGAGGTTGGGATTTGGTCACCATACCTTACAACTAAATGTTGGTAGATTACGTCAATTTGACATCAGGATGTGACGTTTGGAAGATGTTGGATTTTGGTTGCATAACATCACTACTTAAAACCAACAAATTATCAACGTCTATTGATGTTAGAATGGCAGGTTGAACTGACGTTAAAATTCAGATATTTATCAGACCTTGGGATTTGGTCACCATACCTTACAGCTTAATGTTGGTAATTTACATCAATTTGACATCAGGATGTGACGTTTGGAAGATGTTGGATTTTGGTTGCATAACATCACTACTTAAAACCAACAAATTATCAATGTCTATTGATGTTAGAATGGCAGGTTGAACTGACGTTAAAATTCAGATGTTTATCAGACGTTGGGATTTGGTCACCATACCTTACAGCTTAATGTTGGTAATTTACGTCCATTTGACATCAGGATGTGATGTTTGGAAGATGTTGGATTTTGGTTGCATAACATCACTACTTAAAACCAACAAATTATCAACGTCTATTGATGTTAAAATGGCAAATTGAACTGATGTTAAAATTCAGACGTTGGGATTTGGTCACCATACCGTACAGCTTAATGTTGGTAATTTATGTCAATTTGACATCAGGATGTGACATTTGAAAGATGTTGGACTTTGGTTGCATAACATCACAAAATAAAACCAACAAATTATCAACGTCTATTGATGTTAGAATGGCAGGTTGAACTGACGTTAAAATTCAGACATTTATCAGATGTTGGGATTTGGTCACCATACCTTACAGCTTAATGTTGGTAATTTACATCAATTTGACATCAGGATGTGACGTTTGGAAGATGTTGGATTTTGGTTACATAACATCACTACTTAAAACCAACAAATTATCAATGTCTATTGATGTTAGAATGGCAGGTTGAACTGACGTTAAAATTCAGATGTTTATCAGACATTGGGATTTGGTCACCATACCTTACAGCTTAATGTTGGTAATTTACATCAATTTGACATCAGGATGTGACATTTGAAAGATGTTGGATTTTGGTTGCATAACATCACAAAATAAAACCAACATATTATCAACGTCTATTGATGTTAGAATGGCAGGTTGAACTGACGTTAAAATTCAGACGTTAATCAGAGGTTGGGATTTGGTCACCATACCTTACAACTAAATGTTGGTAATTTACGTCAATTTGACATCAGGATGTGACGTTTGTAAGATGTTGGATTTTGGTTGCATAACATCACTATTTAAAACCAACAAATTATCAACGTCTATTGATGTTAGAATGGCAGGTTGATCTGACGTTAAAATTCAGGCGTTTATCAGACGTTGGGATTTGGTCACCATACCTTACAGCTTAATGCTGGTAATTTACATCAATTTGACATCAGGATGTGACGTTTGGAAGATGTTGGATTTTGGTTGCATAACATCACTACTTAAAACCAACAAATTATCAATGTCTATTGATGTTAGATTGGCAGGTTGAACTGACGCTAAAAGTCAGATGTTTATCAGACGTTGGGATTTGGTCACCATACCTTACAGCTTAATGTTGGTAATTTACGTCAATTTGACATCAGGATGTGACGTTTGGAAGATGTTGTATTTTGGTTACATAACATCACTACTCATAACCAACAAATTATCAATGTCTATTGGTGTTAGAATGGCAAGTTGAACTGACGTTAAAATTCAGACGTTAATCAGAGGTTGGGATTTGGTCACCATACCTTACAGCTTAATGTTGGTAATTTACAACAATTTGACATCAGGATGTGACGTTTGCAAGATGTTGGATTTTGGTTACATAACATCACTACTTAAAACCAACAACTTATCAATGTCTATTGATGTTAGAATGGCAGGTTGAACTGACGTTAAAATTCAGATGTTTATCAGACGTTGGGATTTGGTCACCATACCTTACAGCTTAATGTTGGTAATTTACGTCAATTTGACATCAGGATGTGACATTTGAAAGATGTTGGATTTTGGTTGCATAACATCACAAAATAAAACCAACAAATTATCAATGTCTATTTATGTTAGAATGGCAGGTTGAACTGACGTTAAAATTCAGACGTTAATCAGAGGTTGGGATTTGGTCACCATACCTTACAACTAAATGTTGGTAGATTACGTCAATTTGACATCAGGATGTGACGTTTGGAAGATGTTGGATTTTGGTTGCATAACATCACTACTTAAAACCAACAAATTATCAACGTCTATTGATGTTAGAATGGCAGGTTGAACTGACGTTAAAATTCAGATATTTATCAGACCTTGGGATTTGGTCACCATACCTTACAGCTTAATGTTGGTAATTTACATCAATTTGACATCAGGATGTGACGTTTGGAAGATGTTGGATTTTGGTTGCATAACATCACTACTTAAAACCAACAAATTATCAATGTCTATTGATGTTAGAATGGCAGGTTGAACTGACGTTAAAATTCAGATGTTTATCAGACGTTGGGATTTGGTCACCATACCTTACAGCTTAATGTTGGTAATTTACGTCCATTTGACATCAGGATGTGATGTTTGGAAGATGTTGGATTTTGGTTGCATAACATCACTACTTAAAACCAACAAATTATCAACGTCTATTGATGTTAAAATGGCAAATTGAACTGATGTTAAAATTCAGACGTTGGGATTTGGTCACCATACCTTACAGCTTAATGTTGGTAATTTATGTCAATTTGACATCAGGATGTGACATTTGAAAGATGTTGGATTTTGGTTACATAACATCACTACTTAAAACCAACAAATTATCAATGTCTATTGATGTTAGAATGGCAGGTTGAACTGACGTTAAAATTCAGACATTTATCAGATGTTGGGATTTGGTCACCATACCTTACAGCTTAATGTTGGTAATTTACATCAATTTGACATCAGGATGTGACGTTTGGAAGATGTTGGATTTTGGTTACATAACATCACTACTTAAAACCAACAAATTATCAATGTCTATTGATGTTAGAATGGCAGGTTGAACTGACGTTAAAATTCAGATGTTTATCAGATGTTGGGATTTGGTCACCATACCTTACAGCTTAATGTTGGTAATTTACATCAATTTGACATCAGGATGTGACGTTTGGAAGATGTTGGATTTTGGTTACATAACATCACTACTTAAAACCAACAAATTATCAATGTCTATTGATGTTAGAATGGCAGGTTGAACTGACGTTAAAATTCAGATGTTTATCAGACATTGGGATTTGGTCACCATACCTTACAGCTTAATGTTGGTAATTTACATCAATTTGACATCAGGATGTGACATTTGAAAGATGTTGGATTTTGGTTGCATAACATCACTACTTAAAACCAACAAATTATCAATGTCTATTGATGTTAGAATGGCAGGTTGAACTGACGTTAAAACTCAGATGTTTATCAGACGTTGGGATTTGGTCACCATACCTTACAGCTTAATGTTGGTAATTTACGTCAATTTGACATCAGGATGTGACGTTTGGAAGATGTTGTATTTTGGTTACATAACATCACTACTCATAACCAACAAATTATCAATGTCTATTGGTGTTAGAATGGCAAGTTGAACTGACGTTAAAATTCAGATATTAATCAGAGGTTGGGATTTGGTCACCATACCTTACAGCTTAATGTTGGTAATTTACATCAATTTGACATCAGGATGTGACGTTTGCAAGATGTTGGATTTTGGTTACATAACATCACTACTTAAAACCAACAACTTATCAATGTCTATTGATGTTAGAATGGCAGGTTGAACTGACGTTAAAATTCAGATATTTATCAGACCTTGGGATTTGGTCACCATACCTTACAGCTTAATGTTGGTAATTTACATCAATTTGACATCAGGATGTGACGTTTGGAAGATGTTGGATTTTGGTTGCATAACATCACTACTTAAAACCAACAAATTATCAACGTCTATTGATGTTAGAATGGCAGGTTGAACTGACGTTAAAATTCAGACGTTAATCAGAGGTTGGGATTTGGTCACCATACCTTACAACTAAATGTTGGTAGATTACGTCAATTTGACATCAGGATGTGACGTTTGGAAGATGTTGGATTTTGGTTGCATAACATCACTACTTAAAACCAACAAATTATCAACGTCTATTGATGTTAGAATGGCAGGTTGAACTGACGTTAAAATTCAGATATTTATCAGACCTTGGGATTTGGTCACCATACCTTACAGCTTAATGTTGGTAATTTACATCAATTTGACATCAGGATGTGACGTTTGGAAGATGTTGGATTTTGGTTGCATAACATCACTACTTAAAACCAACAAATTATCAATGTCTATTGATGTTAGAATGGCAGGTTGAACTGACGTTAAAATTCAGATGTTTATCTGACGTTGGGATTTGGTCACCATACCTTACAGCTTAATGTTGGTAATTTACGTCCATTTGACATCAGGATGTGATGTTTGGAAGATGTTGGATTTTGGTTGCATAACATCACTACTTAAAACCAACAAATTATCAACGTCTATTGATGTTAAAATGGCAAATTGAACTGATGTTAAAATTCAGACGTTGGGAATTGGTCACCATACCTTACAGCTTAATGTTGGTAATTTATGTCAATTTGACATCAGGATGTGACATTTGAAAGATGTTGGATTTTGGTTGCATAACATCACAAAATAAAACCAACAAATTATCAACGTCTATTGATGTTAGAATGGCAGGTTGAACTGACGTTAAAATTCAGACATTTATCAGATGTTGGGATTTGGTCACCATACCTTACAGCTTAATGTTGGTAATTTACATCAATTTGACATCAGGATGTGACGTTTGGAAGATGTTGGATTTTGGTTACATAACATCACTACTTAAAACCAACAAATTATCAATGTCTATTGATGTTAGAATGGCAGGTTGAACTGACGTTAAAATTCAGATGTTTATCAGACATTGGGATTTGGTCACCATACCTTACAGCTTAATGTTGGTAATTTACATCAATTTGACATCAGGATGTGACATTTGAAAGATGTTGGATTTTGGTTGCATAACATCACAAAATAAAACCAACATATTATCAACGTCTATTGATGTTAGAATGGCAGGTTGAACTGACGGTAAAATTCAGACGTTAATCAGAGGTTGGGATTTGGTCACCATACCTTACAACTAAATGTTGGTAATTTACGTCAATTTGACATCAGGATGTGACGTTTGGAAGATGTTGTATTTTGGTTACATAACATCACTACTCATAACCAACAAATTATCAATGTCTATTGGTGTTAGAATGACAAGTTGAACTGACGTTAAAATTCAGACGTTAATCAGAGGTTGGGATTTGGTCACCATACCTTACAGCTTAATGTTGGTAATTTACAACAATTTGACATCAGGATGTGACGTTTGCAAGATGTTGGATTTTGGTTACATAACATCACTACTTAAAACCAACAACTTATCAATGTCTATTGATGTTAGAATGGCAGGTTGAACTGACGTTAAAATTCAGATGTTTATCAGACGTTGGGATTTGGTCACCATACCTTACAGCTTAATGTTGGTAATTTACGTCAATTTGACATCAGGATGTGACATTTGAAAGATGTTGGATTTTGGTTGCATAACATCACAAAATAAAACCAACAAATTATCAATGTCTATTTATGTTAGAATGGCAGGTTGAACTGACGTTAAAATTCAGACGTTAATCAGAGGTTGGGATTTGGTCACCATACCTTACAACTAAATGTTGGTAGATTACGTCAATTTGACATCAGGATGTGACGTTTGGAAGATGTTGGATTTTGGTTGCATAACATCACTACTTAAAACCAACAAATTATCAATGTCTATTGATGTTAGAATGGCAGGTTGAACTGACGTTAAAATTCAGATGTTTATCAGACGTTGGGATTTGGTCACCATACCTTACAGCTTAATGTTGGTAATTTACATCCATTTGACATCAGGATGTGATGTTTGGAAGATGTTGGATTTTGGTTGCATAACATCACTACTTAAAACCAACAAATTATCAACGTCTATTGATGTTAAAATGGCAAATTGAACTGATGTTAAAATTCAGACGTTGGGATTTGGTCACCATACCTTACAGCTTAATGTTGGTAATTTATGTCAATTTGACATCAGGATGTGACATTTGAAAGATGTTGGATTTTGGTTGCATAACATCACAAAATAAAACCAACAAATTATCAACGTCTATTGATGTTAGAATGGCAGGTTGAACTGACGTTAAAATTCAGACATTTATCAGATGTTGGGATTTGGTCACCATACCTTACAGCTTAATGTTGGTAATTTACATCAATTTGACATCAGGATGTGACGTTTGGAAGATGTTGGATTTTGGTTACATAACATCACTACTTAAAACCAACAAATTATCAATGTCTATTGATGTTAGAATGGCAGGTTGAACTGACGTTAAAATTCAGATGTTTATCAGACATTGGGATTTGGTCACCATACCTTACAGCTTAATGTTGGTAATTTACATCAATTTGACATCAGGATGTGACATTTGAAAGATGTTGGATTTTGGTTGCATAACATCACTACTTAAAACCAACAAATTATCAATGTCTATTGATGTTAGAATGGCAGGTTGAACTGACGTTAAAACTCAGATGTTTATCAGACGTTGGGATTTGGTCACCATACCTTACAGCTTAATGTTGGTAATTTACGTCAATTTGACATCAGGATGTGACGTTTGGAAGATGTTGTATTTTGGTTACATAACATCACTACTCATAACCAACAAATTATCAATGTCTATTGGTGTTAGAATGGCAAGTTGAACTGACGTTAAAATTCAGATATTAATCAGAGGTTGGGATTTGGTCACCATACCTTACAGCTTAATGTTGGTAATTTACATCAATTTGACATCAGGATGTGACGTTTGCAAGATGTTGGATTTTGGTTACATAACATCACTACTTAAAACCAACAACTTATCAATGTCTATTGATGTTAGAATGGCAGGTTGAACTGACGTTAAAATTCAGATATTTATCAGACCTTGGGATTTGGTCACCATACCTTACAGCTTAATGTTGGTAATTTACATCAATTTGACATCAGGATGTGACGTTTGGAAGATGTTGGATTTTGGTTGCATAACATCACTACTTAAAACCAACAAATTATCAACGTCTATTGATGTTAGAATGGCAGGTTGAACTGACGTTAAAATTCAGACGTTAATCAGAGGTTGGGATTTGGTCACCATACCTTACAACTAAATGTTGGTAGATTACGTCAATTTGACATCAGGATGTGACGTTTGGAAGATGTTGGATTTTGGTTGCATAACATCACTACTTAAAACCAACAAATTATCAACGTCTATTGATGTTAGAATGGCAGGTTGAACTGACGTTAAAATTCAGATATTTATCAGACCTTGGGATTTGGTCACCATACCTTACAGCTTAATGTTGGTAATTTACATCAATTTGACATCAGGATGTGACGTTTGGAAGATGTTGGATTTTGGTTGCATAACATCACTACTTAAAACCAACAAATTATCAATGTCTATTGATGTTAGAATGGCAGGTTGAACTGACGTTAAAATTCAGATGTTTATCAGACGTTGGGATTTGGTCACCATACCTTACAGCTTAATGTTGGTAATTTACGTCCATTTGACATCAGGATGTGATGTTTGGAAGATGTTGGATTTTGGTTGCATAACATCACTACTTAAAACCAACAAATTATCAACGTCTATTGATGTTAAAATGGCAAATTGAACTGATGTTAAAATTCAGACGTTGGGAATTGGTCACCATACCTTACAGCTTAATGTTGGTAATTTATGTCAATTTGACATCAGGATGTGACATTTGAAAGATGTTGGATTTTGGTTGCATAACATCACAAAATAAAACCAACAAATTATCAACGTCTATTGATGTTAGAATGGCAGGTTGAACTGACGTTAAAATTCAGACATTTATCAGATGTTGGGATTTGGTCACCATACCTTACAGCTTAATGTTGGTAATTTACATCAATTTGACATCAGGATGTGACGTTTGGAAGATGTTGGATTTTGGTTACATAACATCACTACTTAAAACCAACAAATTATCAATGTCTATTGATGTTAGAATGGCAGGTTGAACTGACGTTAAAATTCAGATGTTTATCAGACATTGGGATTTGGTCACCATACCTTACAGCTTAATGTTGGTAATTTACATCAATTTGACATCAGGATGTGACATTTGAAAGATGTTGGATTTTGGTTGCATAACATCACAAAATAAAACCAACATATTATCAACGTCTATTGATGTTAGAATGGCAGGTTGAACTGACGGTAAAATTCAGACGTTAATCAGAGGTTGGGATTTGGTCACCATACCTTACAACTAAATGTTGGTAATTTACGTCAATTTGACATCAGGATGTGACGTTTGTAAGATGTTGGATTTTGGTTGCATAACATCACTATTTAAAACCAACAAATTATCAACGTCTATTGATGTTAGAATGGCAGGTTGATCTGACGTTAAAATTCAGGCGTTTATCAGACGTTGGGATTTGGTCACCATACCTTACAGCTTAATGCTGGTAATTTACATCAATTTGACATCAGGATGTGACGTTTGGAAGATGTTGGATTTTGGTTGCATAACATCACTACTTAAAACCAACAAATTATCAATGTCTATTGATGTTAGATTGGCAGGTTGAACTGACGCTAAAAGTCAGATGTTTATCAGACGTTGGGATTTGGTCACCATACCTTACAGCTTAATGTTGGTAATTTACGTCAATTTGACATCAGGATGTGACGTTTGGAAGATGTTGGATTTTGGTTGCATAACATCACTACTTAAAACCAACAAATTATCAACGTCTATTGATGTTAGAATGGCAGGTTGAACTGACGTTAAAATTCAGACATTTATCAGATGTTGGGATTTGGTCACCATACCTTACAGCTTAATGTTGGTAATTTACATCAATTTGACATCAGGATGTGACGTTTGGAAGATGTTGGATTTTGGTTACATAACATCACTACTTAAAACCAACAAATTATCAATGTCTATTGATGTTAGAATGGCAGGTTGAACTGACGTTAAAATTCAGATGTTTATCAGACATTGGGATTTGGTCACCATACCTTACAGCTTAATGTTGGTAATTTACATCAATTTGACATCAGGATGTGACATTTGAAAGATGTTGGATTTTGGTTGCATAACATCACAAAATAAAACCAACATATTATCAACGTCTATTGATGTTAGAATGGCAGGTTGAACTGACGTTAAAATTCAGACGTTAATCAGAGGTTGGGATTTGGTCACCATACCTTACAACTAAATGTTGGTAATTTACGTCAATTTGACATCAGGATGTGACGTTTGTAAGATGTTGGATTTTGGTTGCATAACATCACTATTTAAAACCAACAAATTATCAACGTCTATTGATGTTAGAATGGCAGGTTGATCTGACGTTAAAATTCAGGCGTTTATCAGACGTTGGGATTTGGTCACCATACCTTACAGCTTAATGCTGGTAATTTACATCAATTTGACATCAGGATGTGACGTTTGGAAGATGTTGGATTTTGGTTGCATAACATCACTACTTAAAACAAACAAATTATCAATGTCTATTGATGTTAGATTGGCAGGTTGAACTGACGCTAAAAGTCAGATGTTTATCAGACGTTGGGATTTGGTCACCATACCTTACAGCTTAATGTTGGTAATTTACGTCAATTTGACATCAGGATGTGACGTTTGGAAGATGTTGGATTTTGGTTGCATAACATCACTACTTAAAACCAACAAATTATCAACGTCTATTGATGTTAGAATGGCAGGTTGAACTGACGTTAAAATTCAGATATTTATCAGACCTTGGGATTTGGTCACCATACCTTACAGCTTAATGTTGGTAATTTACATCAATTTGACATCAGGATGTGACGTTTGGAAGATGTTGGATTTTGGTTGCATAACATCACTACTTAAAACCAACA
Source organism: Hoplias malabaricus (assembly GCF_029633855.1). Taxonomy (NCBI): domain Eukaryota; kingdom Metazoa; phylum Chordata; class Actinopteri; order Characiformes; family Erythrinidae; genus Hoplias; species Hoplias malabaricus. Next base: position 33,608,633 of record NC_089820.1, read on the forward strand.
AATTATCAATGTCTATTGATGTTAGAATGGCAGGTTGAACTGACGTTAAAATTCAGATGTTTATCAGACGTTGGGATTTGGTCACCATACCTTACAGCTTAATGTTGGTAATTTACGTCCATTTGACATCAGGATGTGATGTTTGGAAGATGTTGGATTTTGGTTACATAACATCACTACTCATAACCAACAAATTATCAATGTCTATTGGTGTTAGAATGGCAAGTTGAACTGACGTTAAAATTCAGACGTTAATCAGAGGTTGGGATTTGGTCACCATACCTTACAGCTTAATGTTGGTAATTTACAACAATTTGACATCAGGATGTGACGTTTGCAAGATGTTGGATTTTGGTTACATAACATCACTACTTAAAACCAACAACTTATCAATGTCTATTGATGTTAGAATGGCAGGTTGAACTGACGTTAAAATTCAGATGTTTATCAGACGTTGGGATTTGGTCACCATACCTTACAGCTTAATGTTGGTAATTTACGTCAATTTGACATCAGGATGTGACATTTGAAAGATGTTGGATTTTGGTTGCATAACATCACAAAATAAAACCAACAAATTATCAATGTCTATTGATGTTAGAATGGCAGGTTGAACTGACGTTAAAATTCAGACGTTAATCAGAGGTTGGGATTTGGTCACCATACCTTACAACTAAATGTTGGTAGATTACGTCAATTTGACATCAGGATGTGACGTTTGGAAGATGTTGGATTTTGGTTGCATAACATCACTACTTAAAACCAACAAATTATCAACGTCTATTGATGTTAGAATGGCAGGTTGAACTGACGTTAAAATTCAGATATTTATCAGACCTTGGGATTTGGTCACCATACCTTACAGCTTAATGTTGGTAATTTACATCAATTTGACATCAGGATGTGACGTTTGGAAGATATTGGATTTTGGTTGCATAACATCACTACTTAAAACCAACAAATTATCAATGTCTATTGATGTTAGAATGGCAGGTTGAACTGACGTTAAAATTCAGATGTTTATCAGACGTTGGGATTTGGTCACCATACCTTACAGCTTAATGTTGGTAATTTACGTCCATTTGACATCAGGATGTGATGTTTGGAAGATGTTGGATTTTGGTTGCATAACATCACTACTTAAAACCAACAAATTATCAACGTCTATTGATGTTAAAATGGCAAATTGAACTGATGTTAAAATTCAGACGTTGGGATTTGGTCACCATACCTTACAGCTTAATGTTGGTAATTTATGTCAATTTGACATCAGGATGTGACATTTGAAAGATGTTGGATTTTGGTTGCATAACATCACAAAATAAAACCAACAAATTATCAACGTCTATTGATGTTAGAATGGCAGGTTGAACTGACGTTAAAATTCAGACATTTATCAGATGTTGGGATTTGGTCACCATACCTTACAGCTTAATGTTGGTAATTTACATCAATTTGACATCAGGATGTGACGTTTGGAAGATGTTGGATTTTGGTTACATAACATCACTACTTAAAACCAACAAATTATCAATGTCTATTGATGTTAGAATGGCAGGTTGAACTGACGTTAAAATTCAGATGTTTATCAGACATTGGGATTTGGTCACCATACCTTACAGCTTAATGTTGGTAATTTACATCAATTTGACATCAGGATGTGACATTTGAAAGATGTTGGATTTTGGTTGCATAACATCACAAAATAAAACCAACATATTATCAACGTCTATTGATGTTAGAATGGCAGGTTGAACTGACGTTAAAATTCAGACGTTAATCAGAGGTTGGGATTTGGTCACCATACCTTACAACTAAATGTTGGTAATTTACGTCAATTTGACATCAGGATGTGACGTTTGTAAGATGTTGGATTTTGGTTGCATAACATCACTATTTAAAACCAACAAATTATCAACGTCTATTGATGTTAGAATGGCAGGTTGATCTGACGTTAAAATTCAGGCGTTTATCAGACGTTGGGATTTGGTCACCATACCTTACAGCTTAATGCTGGTAATTTACATCAATTTGACATCAGGATGTGACGTTTGGAAGATGTTGGATTTTGGTTGCATAACATCACTACTTAAAACCAACAAATTATCAATGTCTATTGATGTTAGATTGGCAGGTTGAACTGACGCTAAAAGTCAGATGTTTATCAGACGTTGGGATTTGGTCACCATACCTTACAGCTTAATGTTGGTAATTTATGTCAATTTGACATCAGGATGTGACGTTTGGAAGATGTTGGATTTTGGTTGCATAACATCACTACTTAAAACCAACAAATTATCAACGTCTATTGATGTTAGAATGGCAGGTTGAACTGACATTAAAATTCAGACATTTATCAGGCGTTGGGATTTGGTCACCATACCATACAGCTTAATGTTGGTAATTTACATCAATTTGACATCAGGATGTGACGTTTGGAAGATGTTTTATTTTGGTTACATAACATCACTACTTAAAACCAACAAATTATCAATGTCTATTGATGTTAGAATGGCAGGTTGAACTGACGTTAAAACTCAGATGTTTATCAGACGTTGGGATTTGGTCACCATACCTTACAGCTTAATGTTGGTAATTTACGTCAATTTGACATCAGGATGTGACGTTTGGAAGATGTTGTATTTTGGTTACATAACATCACTACTCATAACCAACAAATTATCAATGTCTATTGGTGTTAGAATGGCAAGTTGAACTGACGTTAAAATTCAGACGTTAATCAGAGGTTGGGATTTGGTCACCATACCTTACAGCTTAATGTTGGTAATTTACATCAATTTGACATCAGGATGTGACGCTTGCAAGATGTTGGATTTTGGTTACATAACATCACTACTTAAAACCAACAACTTATCAATGTCTATTGATGTTAGAATGGCAGGTTGAACTGACGTTAAAATTCAGATGTTTATCAGACGTTGGGATTTGGTCACCATACCTTACAGCTTAATGTTGGTAATTTACGTCAATTTGACATCAGGATGTGACATTTGAAAGATGTTGGATTTTGGTTGCATAACATCACAAAATAAAACCAACAAATTATCAATGTCTATTTATGTTAGAATGGCAGGTTGAACTGACGTTAAAATTCAGACGTTAATCAGAGGTTGGGATTTGGTCACCATACCTTACAACTAAATGTTGGTAGATTACGTCAATTTGACATCAGGATGTGACGTTTGGAAGATGTTGGATTTTGGTTGCATAACATCACTACTTAAAACCAACAAATTATCAACGTCTATTGATGTTAGAATGGCAGGTTGAACTGACGTTAAAATTCAGATATTTATCAGACCTTGGGATTTGGTCACCATACCTTACAGCTTAATGTTGGTAATTTACATCAATTTGACATCAGGATGTGACGTTTGGAAGATGTTGGATTTTGGTTGCATAACATCACTACTTAAAACCAACAAATTATCAATGTCTATTGATGTTAGAATGGCAGGTTGAACTGACGTTAAAATTCAGATGTTTATCAGACGTTGGGATTTGGTCACTATACCTTACAGCTTAATGTTGGTAATTTACGTCCATTTGACATCAGGATGTGATGTTTGGAAGATGTTGGATTTTGGTTGCATAACATCACTACTTAAAACCAACAAATTATCAACGTCTATTGATGTTAAAATGGCAAATTGAACTGATGTTAAAATTCAGACGTTGGGATTTGGTCACCATACCTTACAGCTTAATGTTGGTAATTTATGTCAATTTGACATCAGGATGTGACATTTGAAAGATGTTGGATTTTGGTTGCATAACATCACAAAATAAAACCAACAAATTATCAACGTCTATTGATGTTAGAATGGCAGGTTGAACTGACATTAAAATTCAGACATTTATCAGGCGTTGGGATTTGGTCACCATACCATACAGCTTAATGTTGGTAATTTACATCAATTTGACATCAGGATGTGACGTTTGGAAGATGTTGGATTTTGGTTACATAACATCACTACTTAAAACCAACAAATTATCAATGTCTATTGATGTTAGAATGGCAGGTTGAACTGACGTTAAAACTCAGATGTTTATCAGACGTTGGGATTTGGTCACCATACCTTACAGCTTAATTTTGGTAATTTACGTCAATTTGACATCAGGATGTGACGTTTGGAAGATGTTGTATTTTGGTTACATAACATCACTACTCATAACCAACAAATTATCAATGTCTATTGGTGTTAGAATGGCAAGTTGAACTGACGTTAAAATTCAGACGTTAATCAGAGGTTGGGATTTGGTCACCATACCTTACAGCTTAATGTTGGTAATTTACAACAATTTGACATCAGGATGTGACGTTTGCAAGATGTTGGATTTTGGTTACATAACATCACTACTTAAAACCAACAACTTATCAATGTCTATTGATGTTAGAATGGCAGGTTGAACTGACGTTAAAATTCAGATGTTTATCAGACGTTGGGATTTGGTCACCATACCTTACAGCTTAATGTTGGTAATTTACGTCAATTTGACATCAGGATGTGACATTTGAAAGATGTTGGATTTTGTTTGCATAACATCACAAAATAAAACCAACAAATTATCAATGTCTATTGATGTTAGAATGGCAGGTTGAACTGACGTTAAAATTCAGACGTTAATCAGAGGTTGGGATTTGGTCACCATACCTTACAACTAAATGTTGGTAATTTACATCAATTTGACATCAGGATGTGACGTTTGGAAGATGTTGGATTTTGGTTGCATAACATCACTACTTAAAACCAACAAATTATCAACGTCTATTGATGTTAGAATGGCAGGTTGAACTGATGTTAAAATTCAGATATTTATCAGACCTTGGGATTTGGTCACCATACCTTACAGCTTAATGTTGGTAATTTACATCAATTTGACATCAGGATGTGACGTTTGGAAGATGTTGGATTTTGGTTGCATAACATCACTACTTAAAACCAACAAATTATCAATGTCTATTGATGTTAGAATGGCAGGTTGAACTGACGTTAAAATTCAGATGTTTATCAGACGTTGGGATTTGGTCACCATACCTTACAGCTTAATGTTGGTAATTTACGTCAATTTGACATCAGGATGTGACATTTGAAAGATGTTGGATTTTGGTTGCATAACATCACAAAATAAAACCAACAAATTATCAACGTCTATTGATGTTAGAATGGCAGGTTGAACTGACGTTAAAATTCAGATGTTTATCAGACTTTGGGATTTGGTCACCATACCTTACAGCTTAATGTTGGTAATTTACGTCAATTTGACATCAGGATGTGACATTTGAAAGATGTTGGATTTTGGTTGCATAACATCACTACTTAAAACCAACAAATTATCAACGTCGATTGATGTTAGAATGGCAAGTTGAACTGACGTTAAAATTCAGACGTTAATCAGAGGTTGGGATTTGGTCACCATACCTTACAGCTTAATGTTGGTAATTTACATCAATTTGACATCAGGATGTGACGTTTGCAAGATGTTGGATTTTGGTTACATAACATCACTACTTAAAACCAACAAATTATCAATGTCTATTGATGTTAGAATGGCAGGTTGAACTGACGTTAAATTTCAGACGTTAATCAGAGGTTGGGATTTGGTCACCATACCTTACAGCTTAATGTTGGTAATTTACGTCAATTTGACATCAGGATGTGACATTTGACAGATGTTGGATTTTGGTTGCATAACATCACAAAATAAAACCAACAAATTGTCAACGTCTATTGATGTTAGAATGGCAGGTTGAACTGACTTTAAAATTCAGACGTTAATCAGAGGTTGGGATTTGGTCACCATACCTTACAACTAAATGTTGGTAATTTACGTCAATTTGACATCAGGATGTGACGTTTGGAAGATGTTGGATTTTGGTTGAATAACATCACTACTTAAAACCAACAAATTATCAACGTCTATTGATGTTAGAATGGCAGGTTGAACTGACGTTAAAATTCAGACGTTAATCAGACGTTGGGATTTGGTCACCATACCATACAGCTTAATGTTGGTAATTTACATAAATTTGACATCAGGATGTGTTGTTTGGAAGATGTTGGATTTTGGTTACATAACATCACTACTTAAAACCAACAAATTATCAATGTCTATTGATGTTAGAATGGCAGGTTGAACTGACGTTAAAATTCAGACATTTATCAGATGTTGGGATTTGGTCACCATACCTTACAGCTTAATGTTGGTAATTTACATCAATTTGACATCAGGATGTGACGTTTGGAAGATGTTGGATTTTGGTTACATAACATCACTACTTAAAACCAACAAATTATCAATGTCTATTGATGTTAGAATGGCAGGTTGAACTGACGTTAAAATTCAGATGTTTATCAGACATTGGGATTTGGTCACCATACCTTACAGCTTAATGTTGGTAATTTACATCAATTTGACATCAGGATGTGACATTTGAAAGATGTTGGATTTTGGTTGCATAACATCACAAAATAAAACCAACATATTATCAACGTCTATTGATGTTAGAATGGCAGGTTGAACTGACGTTAAAATTCAGACGTTAATCAGAGGTTGGGATTTGGTCACCATACCTTACAGCTTAATGTTGGTAATTTACGTCAATTTGACATCAGGATGTGACGTTTGGAAGATGTTGGATTTTGGTTGCATAACATCACTACTTAAAACCAACAAATTATCAACGTCTATTGATGTTAGAATGGCAGGTTGAACTGACATTAAAATTCAGACATTTATCAGGCGTTGGGATTTAGTCACCATACCATACAGCTTAATGTTGGTAATTTACATCAATTTGACATCAGGATGTGACGTTTGGAAGATGTTGGATTTTGGTTACATAACATCACTACTTAAAACCAACAAATTATCAATGTCTATTGATGTTAGAATGGCAGGTTGAACTGACGTTAAAACTCAGATGTTTATCAGACGTTGGGATTTGGTCACCATACCTTACAGCTTAATTTTGGTAATTTACGTCAATTTGACATCAGGATGTGACGTTTGGAAGATGTTGTATTTTGGTTACATAACATCACTACTCATAACCAACAAATTATCAATGTCTATTGGTGTTAGAATGGCAAGTTGAACTGACGTTAAAATTCAGACGTTAATCAGAGGTTGGGATTTGGTCACCATACCTTACAGCTTAATGTTGGTAATTTACAACAATTTGACATCAGGATGTGACGTTTGCAAGATGTTGGATTTTGGTTACATAACATCACTACTTAAAACCAACAACTTATCAATGTCTATTGATGTTAGAATGGCAGGTTGAACTGACGTTAAAATTCAGATGTTTATCAGACGTTGGGATTTGGTCACCATACCTTACAGCTTAATGTTGGTAATTTACGTCAATTTGACATCAGGATGTGACATTTGAAAGATGTTGGATTTTGTTTGCATAACATCACAAAATAAAACCAACAAATTATCAATGTCTATTGATGTTAGAATGGCAGGTTGAACTGACGTTAAAATTCAGACGTTAATCAGAGGTTGGGATTTGGTCACCATACCTTACAACTAAATGTTGGTAATTTACATCAATTTGACATCAGGATGTGACGTTTGGAAGATGTTGGATTTTGGTTGCATAACATCACTACTTAAAACCAACAAATTATCAACGTCGATTGATGTTAGAATGGCAAGTTGAACTGACGTTAAAATTCAGACGTTAATCAGAGGTTGGGATTTGGTCACCATACCTTACAGCTTAATGTTGGTAATTTACATCAATTTGACATCAGGATGTGACGTTTGGAAGATGTTGGATTTTGGTTACATAACATCACTACTTAAAACCAACAAATTATCAATGTCTATTGATGTTAGAATGGCAGGTTGAACTGACGTTAAAATTCAGATGTTTATCAGACATTGGGATTTGGTCACCATACCTTACAGCTTAATGTTGGTAATTTACATCAATTTGACATCAGGATGTGACATTTGAAAGATGTTGGATTTTGGTTGCATAACATCACAAAATAAAACCAACATATTATCAACGTCTATTGATGTTAGAATGGCAGGTTGAACTGACGTTAAAATTCAGACGTTAATCAGAGGTTGGGATTTGGTCACCATACCTTACAGCTTAATGTTGGTAATTTACGTCAATTTGACATCAGGATGTGACGTTTGGAAGATGTTGGATTTTGGTTGCATAACATCACTACTTAAAACCAACAAATTATCAACGTCTATTGATGTTAGAATGGCAGGTTGAACTGACATTAAAATTCAGACATTTATCAGGCGTTGGGATTTGGTCACCATACCATACAGCTTAATGTTGGTAATTTACATCAATTTGACATCAGGATGTGACGTTTGGAAGATGTTGGATTTTGGTTACATAACATCACTACTTAAAACCAACAAATTATCAATGTCTATTGATGTTAGAATGGCAGGTTGAACTGACGTTAAAACTCAGATGTTTATCAGACGTTGGGATTTGGTCACCATACCTTACAGCTTAATTTTGGTAATTTACGTCAATTTGACATCAGGATGTGACGTTTGGAAGATGTTGTATTTTGGTTACATAACATCACTACTCATAACCAACAAATTATCAATGTCTATTGGTGTTAGAATGGCAAGTTGAACTGACGTTAAAATTCAGACGTTAATCAGAGGTTGGGATTTGGTCACCATACCTTACAGCTTAATGTTGGTAATTTACAACAATTTGACATCAGGATGTGACGTTTGCAAGATGTTGGATTTTGGTTACATAACATCACTACTTAAAACCAACAACTTATCAATGTCTATTGATGTTAGAATGGCAGGTTGAACTGACGTTAAAATTCAGATGTTTATCAGACGTTGGGATTTGGTCACCATACCTTACAGCTTAATGTTGGTAATTTACGTCAATTTGACATCAGGATGTGACATTTGAAAGATGTTGGATTTTGTTTGCATAACATCACAAAATAAAACCAACAAATTATCAATGTCTATTGATGTTAGAATGGCAGGTTGAACTGACGTTAAAATTCAGACGTTAATCAGAGGTTGGGATTTGGTCACCATACCTTACAACTAAATGTTGGTAATTTACATCAATTTGACATCAGGATGTGACGTTTGGAAGATGTTGGATTTTGGTTGCATAACATCACTACTTAAAACCAACAAATTATCAACGTCGATTGATGTTAGAATGGCAAGTTGAACTGACGTTAAAATTCAGACGTTAATCAGAGGTTGGGATTTGGTCACCATACCTTACAGCTTAATGTTGGTAATTTACATCAATTTGACATCAGGATGTGACGTTTGGAAGATGTTGGATTTTGGTTACATAACATCACTACTTAAAACCAACAAATTATCAATGTCTATTGATGTTAGAATGGCAGGTTGAACTGACGTTAAAATTCAGACATTTATCAGATGTTGGGATTTGGTCACCATACCTTACAGCTTAATGTTGGTAATTTACATCAATTTGACATCAGGATGTGACGTTTGGAAGATGTTGGATTTTGGTTACATAACATCACTACTTAAAACCAACAAATTATCAATGTCTATTGATGTTAGAATGGCAGGTTGAACTGACGTTAAAATTCAGATGTTTATCAGACATTGGGATTTGGTCACCATACCTTACAGCTTAATGTTGGTAATTTACATCAATTTGACATCAGGATGTGACATTTGAAAGATGTTGGATTTTGGTTGCATAACATCACAAAATAAAACCAACATATTATCAACGTCTATTGATGTTAGAATGGCAGGTTGAACTGACGTTAAAATTCAGACGTTAATCAGAGGTTGGGATTTGGTCACCATACCTTACAGCTTAATGTTGGTAATTTACGTCAATTTGACATCAGGATGTGACGTTTGGAAGATGTTGGATTTTGGTTGCATAACATCACTACTTAAAACCAACAAATTATCAACGTCTATTGATGTTAGAATGGCAGGTTGAACTGACATTAAAATTCAGACATTTATCAGGCGTTGGGATTTGGTCACCATACCATACAGCTTAATGTTGGTAATTTACATCAATTTGACATCAGGATGTGACGTTTGGAAGATGTTGGATTTTGGTTACATAACATCACTACTTAAAACCAACAAATTATCAATGTCTATTGATGTTAGAATGGCAGGTTGAACTGACGTTAAAACTCAGATGTTTATCAGACGTTGGGATTTGGTCACCATACCTTACAGCTTAATTTTGGTAATTTACGTCAATTTGACATCAGGATGTGACGTTTGGAAGATGTTGTATTTTGGTTACATAACATCACTACTCATAACCAACAAATTATCAATGTCTATTGGTGTTAGAATGGCAAGTTGAACTGACGTTAAAATTCAGACGTTAATCAGAGGTTGGGATTTGGTCACCATACCTTACAGCTTAATGTTGGTAATTTACAACAATTTGACATCAGGATGTGACGTTTGCAAGATGTTGGATTTTGGTTACATAACATCACTACTTAAAACCAACAACTTATCAATGTCTATTGATGTTAGAATGGCAGGTTGAACTGACGTTAAAATTCAGATGTTTATCAGACGTTGGGATTTGGTCACCATACCTTACAGCTTAATGTTGGTAATTTACGTCAATTTGACATCAGGATGTGACATTTGAAAGATGTTGGATTTTGTTTGCATAACATCACAAAATAAAACCAACAAATTATCAATGTCTATTGATGTTAGAATGGCAGGTTGAACTGACGTTAAAATTCAGACGTTAATCAGAGGTTGGGATTTGGTCACCATACCTTACAACTAAATGTTGGTAATTTACATCAATTTGACATCAGGATGTGACGTTTGGAAGATGTTGGATTTTGGTTGCATAACATCACTACTTAAAACCAACAAATTATCAACGTCGATTGATGTTAGAATGGCAAGTTGAACTGACGTTAAAATTCAGACGTTAATCAGAGGTTGGGATTTGGTCACCATACCTTACAGCTTAATGTTGGTAATTTACATCAATTTGACATCAGGATGTGACGTTTGGAAGATGTTGGATTTTGGTTACATAACATCACTACTTAAAACCAACAAATTATCAATGTCTATTGATGTTAGAATGGCAGGTTGAACTGACGTTAAAATTCAGATGTTTATCAGACATTGGGATTTGGTCACCATACCTTACAGCTTAATGTTGGTAATTTACATCAATTTGACATCAGGATGTGACATTTGAAAGATGTTGGATTTTGGTTGCATAACATCACAAAATAAAACCAACATATTATCAACGTCTATTGATGTTAGAATGGCAGGTTGAACTGACGTTAAAATTCAGACGTTAATCAGAGGTTGGGATTTGGTCACCATACCTTACAGCTTAATGTTGGTAATTTACGTCAATTTGACATCAGGATGTGACGTTTGGAAGATGTTGGATTTTGGTTGCATAACATCACTACTTAAAACCAACAAATTATCAACGTCTATTGATGTTAGAATGGCAGGTTGAACTGACATTAAAATTCAGACATTTATCAGGCGTTGGGATTTGGTCACCATACCATACAGCTTAATGTTGGTAATTTACATCAATTTGACATCAGGATGTGACGTTTGGAAGATGTTGGATTTTGGTTACATAACATCACTACTTAAAACCAACAAATTATCAATGTCTATTGATGTTAGAATGGCAGGTTGAACTGACGTTAAAACTCAGATGTTTATCAGACGTTGGGATTTGGTCACCATACCTTACAGCTTAATTTTGGTAATTTACGTCAATTTGACATCAGGATGTGACGTTTGGAAGATGTTGTATTTTGGTTACATAACATCACTACTCATAACCAACAAATTATCAATGTCTATTGGTGTTAGAATGGCAAGTTGAACTGACGTTAAAATTCAGACGTTAATCAGAGGTTGGGATTTGGTCACCATACCTTACAGCTTAATGTTGGTAATTTACAACAATTTGACATCAGGATGTGACGTTTGCAAGATGTTGGATTTTGGTTACATAACATCACTACTTAAAACCAACAACTTATCAATGTCTATTGATGTTAGAATGGCAGGTTGAACTGACGTTAAAATTCAGATGTTTATCAGACGTTGGGATTTGGTCACCATACCTTACAGCTTAATGTTGGTAATTTACGTCAATTTGACATCAGGATGTGACATTTGAAAGATGTTGGATTTTGTTTGCATAACATCACAAAATAAAACCAACAAATTATCAATGTCTATTGATGTTAGAATGGCAGGTTGAACTGACGTTAAAATTCAGACGTTAATCAGAGGTTGGGATTTGGTCACCATACCTTACAACTAAATGTTGGTAATTTACATCAATTTGACATCAGGATGTGACGTTTGGAAGATGTTGGATTTTGGTTGCATAACATCACTACTTAAAACCAACAAATTATCAACGTCGATTGATGTTAGAATGGCAAGTTGAACTGACGTTAAAATTCAGACGTTAATCAGAGGTTGGGATTTGGTCACCATACCTTACAGCTTAATGTTGGTAATTTACATCAATTTGACATCAGGATGTGACGTTTGGAAGATGTTGGATTTTGGTTACATAACATCACTACTTAAAACCAACAAATTATCAATGTCTATTGATGTTAGAATGGCAGGTTGAACTGACGTTAAAATTCAGACATTTATCAGATGTTGGGATTTGGTCACCATACCTTACAGCTTAATGTTGGTAATTTACATCAATTTGACATCAGGATGTGACGTTTGGAAGATGTTGGATTTTGGTTACATAACATCACTACTTAAAACCAACAAATTATCAATGTCTATTGATGTTAGAATGGCAGGTTGAACTGACGTTAAAATTCAGATGTTTATCAGACATTGGGATTTGGTCACCATACCTTACAGCTTAATGTTGGTAATTTACATCAATTTGACATCAGGATGTGACATTTGAAAGATGTTGGATTTTGGTTGCATAACATCACAAAATAAAACCAACATATTATCAACGTCTATTGATGTTAGAATGGCAGGTTGAACTGACGTTAAAATTCAGACGTTAATCAGAGGTTGGGATTTGGTCACCATACCTTACAGCTTAATGTTGGTAATTTACATCAATTTGACATCAGGATGTGACGTTTGGAAGATGTTGGATTTTGGTTACATAACATCACTACTTAAAACCAACAAATTATCAATGTCTATTGATGTTAGAATGGCAGGTTGAACTGACGTTAAAATTCAGATGTTTATCAGACATTGGGATTTGGTCACCATACCTTACAGCTTAATGTTGGTAATTTACATCAATTTGACATCAGGATGTGACATTTGAAAGATGTTGGATTTTGGTTGCATAACATCACAAAATAAAACCAACATATTATCAACGTCTATTGATGTTAGAATGGCAGGTTGAACTGACGTTAAAATTCAGACGTTAATCAGAGGTTGGGATTTGGTCACCATACCTTACAGCTTAATGTTGGTAATTTACGTCAATTTGACATCAGGATGTGACGTTTGGAAGATGTTGGATTTTGGTTGCATAACATCACTACTTAAAACCAACAAATTATCAACGTCTATTGATGTTAGAATGGCAGGTTGAACTGACATTAAAATTCAGACATTTATCAGGCGTTGGGATTTGGTCACCATACCATACAGCTTAATGTTGGTAATTTACATCAATTTGACATCAGGATGTGACGTTTGGAAGATGTTGGATTTTGGTTACATAACATCACTACTTAAAACCAACAAATTATCAATGTCTATTGATGTTAGAATGGCAGGTTGAACTGACGTTAAAACTCAGATGTTTATCAGACGTTGGGATTTGGTCACCATACCTTACAGCTTAATTTTGGTAATTTACGTCAATTTGACATCAGGATGTGACGTTTGGAAGATGTTGTATTTTGGTTACATAACATCACTACTCATAACCAACAAATTATCAATGTCTATTGGTGTTAGAATGGCAAGTTGAACTGACGTTAAAATTCAGACGTTAATCAGAGGTTGGGATTTGGTCACCATACCTTACAGCTTAATGTTGGTAATTTACAACAATTTGACATCAGGATGTGACGTTTGCAAGATGTTGGATTTTGGTTACATAACATCACTACTTAAAACCAACAACTTATCAATGTCTATTGATGTTAGAATGGCAGGTTGAACTGACGTTAAAATTCAGATGTTTATCAGACGTTGGGATTTGGTCACCATACCTTACAGCTTAATGTTGGTAATTTACGTCAATTTGACATCAGGATGTGACATTTGAAAGATGTTGGATTTTATTTGCATAACATCACAAAATAAAACCAACAAATTATCAATGTCTATTGATGTTAGAATGGCAGGTTGAACTGACGTTAAAATTCAGACGTTAATCAGAGGTTGGGATTTGGTCACCATACCTTACAACTAAATGTTGGTAATTTACATCAATTTGACATCAGGATGTGACGTTTGGAAGATGTTGGATTTTGGTTGCATAACATCACTACTTAAAACCAACAAATTATCAACGTCGATTGATGTTAGAATGGCAAGTTGAACTGACGTTAAAATTCAGACGTTAATCAGAGGTTGGGATTTGGTCACCATACCTTACAGCTTAATGTTGGTAATTTACATCAATTTGACATCAGGATGTGACGTTTGGAAGATGTTGGATTTTGGTTACATAACATCACTACTTAAAACCAACAAATTATCAATGTCTATTGATGTTAGAATGGCAGGTTGAACTGACGTTAAAATTCAGACATTTATCAGATGTTGGGATTTGGTCACCATACCTTACAGCTTAATGTTGGTAATTTACATCAATTTGACATCAGGATGTGACGTTTGGAAAATGTTGGATTTTGGTTACATAACATCACTACTTAAAACCAACAAATTATCAATGTCTATTGATGTTAGAATGGCAGGTTGAACTGACGTTAAAATTCAGATGTTTATCAGACATTGGGATTTGGTCACCATACCTTACAGCTTAATGTTGGTAATTTACATCAATTTTACATCAGGATGTGACATTTGAAAGATGTTGGATTTTGGTTGCATAACATCACAAAATAAAACCAACATATTATCAACGTCTATTGATGTTAGAATGGCAGGTTGAACTGACGTTAAAATTCAGACGTTAATCAGAGGTTGGGATTTGGTCACCATACCTTACAGCTTAATGTTGGTAATTTACGTCAATTTGACATCAGGATGTGACGTTTGGAAGATGTTGGATTTTGGTTGCATAACATCACTACTTAAAACCAACAAATTATCAACGTCTATTGATGTTAGAATGGCAGGTTGAACTGACATTAAAATTCAGACATTTATCAGGCGTTGGGATTTGGTCACCATACCATACAGCTTAATGTTGGTAATTTACATCAATTTGACATCAGGATGTGACGTTTGGAAGATGTTGGATTTTGGTTACATAACATCACTACTTAAAACCAACAAATTATCAATGTCTATTGATGTTAGAATGGCAGGTTGAACTGACGTTAAAACTCAGATGTTTATCAGACGTTGGGATTTGGTCACCATACCTTACAGCTTAATTTTGGTAATTTACGTCAATTTGACATCAGGATGTGACGTTTGGAAGATGTTGTATTTTGGTTACATAACATCACTACTCATAACCAACAAATTATCAATGTCTATTGGTGTTAGAATGGCAAGTTGAACTGACGTTAAAATTCAGACGTTAATCAGAGGTTGGGATTTGGTCACCATACCTTACAGCTTAATGTTGGTAATTTACAACAATTTGACATCAGGATGTGACGTTTGCAAGATGTTGGATTTTGGTTACATAACATCACTACTTAAAACCAACAACTTATCAATGTCTATTGATGTTAGAATGGCAGGTTGAACTGACGTTAAAATTCAGATGTTTATCAGACGTTGGGATTTGGTCACCATACCTTACAGCTTAATGTTGGTAATTTACGTCAATTTGACATCAGGATGTGACATTTGAAAGATGTTGGATTTTGTTTGCATAACATCACAAAATAAAACCAACAAATTATCAATGTCTATTGATGTTAGAATGGCAGGTTGAACTGACGTTAAAATTCAGACGTTAATCAGAGGTTGGGATTTGGTCACCATACCTTACAACTAAATGTTGGTAATTTACATCAATTTGACATCAGGATGTGACGTTTGGAAGATGTTGGATTTTGGTTGCATAACATCACTACTTAAAACCAACAAATTATCAACGTCGATTGATGTTAGAATGGCAAGTTGAACTGACGTTAAAATTCAGACGTTAATCAGAGGTTGGGATTTGGTCACCATACCTTACAGCTTAATGTTGGTAATTTACATCAATTTGACATCAGGATGTGACGTTTGCAAGATGTTGGATCTTGGTTACATAACATCACTACTTAAAACCAACAAATTATCAACGTCTACTGATGTTAGAATGGCAGGTTGAACTGACGTTAAAATTCAGATGTTTATCAGACTTTGGGATTTGGTCACCATACCTTACAGCTTAATGTTGGTAATTTACGTCAATTTGACATCAGGATGTGACATTTGAAAGATGTTGGATTTTGGTTGCATAACATCACTACTTAAAACCAACAAATTATCAACGTCGATTGATGTTAGAATGGCAGGTTGAACTGACGTTAAAATTCAGACGTTAATCAGACGTTGGGATTTGGTCACCATACCTTACAGCTTAATGTTGGTAATTTACGTCAATTTGACATCAGGATGTGACATTTGAAAGATGTTGGATTTTGGTTGCATAACATCACAAAATAAAACCAACAAATTATCAACGTCTATTGATGTTAGAATGGCAGGTTGAACTGACGTTAAAATTCAGACATTAATCAGAGGTTGGGATTTGGTCACCATACCTTACAGCTTAATGTTGGTAATTTACGTCAATTTGACATCACGATGTGACATTTGAAAGATGTTGGATTTTGGTTGCATAACATCACAAAATAAAACCAACAAATTATCAACGTCTATTGATGTTAGAATGGCAGGTTGAACTGACGTTAAAATTCAGACATTTATCAGACGTTGGGATTTGGTCACCATACCTTACAGCTTAATGTTGGTAATTTACATCAATTTGACATCAGGATGTGACATTTGGAAGATGTTGGATTTTGGTTACATAACATCACTACTTAAAACCAACAAATTATCAATGTCTATTGATGTTAGAATGGCAGGTTGAACTGACGTTAAAATTCAGATATTTATCAGACGTTGGGATTTGGTCACCATACCTTACAGCTTAATGTTGGTAATTTACGTCAATTTGACATCAGGATGTGACATTTGAAAGATGTTGGATTTTGGTTGCATAACATCACAAAATAAAACCAACAAATTATCAATGTCTATTGATGTTAGAATGGCAGGTTGAACTGACGTTAAAATTCAGACGTTAATCAGAGGTTGGGATTTGGTCACCATACCTTACAACTAAATGTTGGTAGATTACGTCAATTTGACATCAGGATGTGACGTTTGGAAGATGTTGGATTTTGGTTGCATAACATCACTACTTAAAACCAACAAATTATCAACGTCTATTGATGTTAGAATGGCAGGTTGAACTGACGTTAAAATTCAGATATTTATCAGACCTTGGGATTTGGTCACCATACCTTACAGCTTAATGTTGGTAATTTACATCAATTTGACATCAGGATGTGACGTTTGCAAGATGTTGGATTTTGGTTACATAACATCACTACTTAAAACCAACAACTTATCAATGTCTATTGATGTTAGAATGGCAGGTTGAACTGACGTTAAAATTCAGACGTTAATCAGAGGTTGGGATTTGGTCACCATACCTTACAACTAAATGTTGGTAATTTACATCAATTTGACATCAGGATGTGACGTTTGCAAGATGTAGGATTTTGGTTACATAACATCACTACTTAAAACCAACAAATTATCAATGTCTATTGATGTTAGAATGGCAGGTTGAACTGACGTTAAAATTCAGATGTTTATCAGACGTTGGGATTTGGTCACCATACCTTACAGCTTAATGTTGGCAATTTACATCAATTTGACATCAGGATGTGACGTTTGCAAGATGTTGGATTTTGGTTACATAACATCACTACTTAAAACCAACAAATTATCAACGTCTATTGATGTTAGAATGGCAGGTTGAACTGACGTTAAAATTCAGACGTTAATCAGAGGTTGGGATTTGGTCACCATACCTTACAACTAAATGTTGGTAATTTACGTCAATTTGACATCAGGATGTGACGTTTGGAAGATGTTGGATTTTGGTTGCATAACATCACTACTTAAAACCAACAAATTATCAACGTCTATTGATGTTAGAATGGCAGGTTGAACTGACGTTAAAATTCAGGCGTTTATCAGACGTTGGGATTTGGTCACCATACCTTAAAGCTTAATGTTGGTAATTTACGTCAATTTGACATCAGGATGTGACGTTTGGAAGATGTTGGATTTTGGTTGCATAACATCACTACTTAAAACCAACAAATTATCAACGTCTATTGATGTTAGAATGGCAGGTTGAACTGACGTTAAAATTCAGACGTTAATGAGACGTTGGGATTTGGTCACCATACCATACAGCTTAATGTTGGTACTTTACATAAATTTGACATCAGGATGTGACGTTTGGAAGATGTTGGATTTTGGTTACATAACATCACTACTTAAAACCAACAAATTATCAATGTCTATTGATGTTAGAATGGCAGGTTGAACTGACGTTAAAATTCAGATGTTTATCAGACGTTGGGATTTGGTCACCATACCTTACAGCTTAATGTTGGTAATTTACGTCAATTTGACATCAGGATGTGACATTTGAAAGATGTTGGATTTTGGTTGCATAACATCACAAAATAAAACCAACAAATTATCAACGTCTATTGATGTTAGAATGGCAGGTTGAACTGACTTTAAAATTCAGACGTTAATCAGAGGTTGGGATTTGGTCACCATACCTTACAACTAAATGTTGGTAATTTACGTCAATTTGACATCAGGATGTGACGTTTGGAAGATGTTGGATTTTGGTTGCATAACATCACTACTTAAAACCAACAAATTATCAACGTCTATTGATGTTAGAATGGCAGGTTGAACTGACGTTAAAATTCAGGCGTTTATCA
This sequence comes from Hoplias malabaricus, assembly GCF_029633855.1. Classification (NCBI taxonomy): domain Eukaryota; kingdom Metazoa; phylum Chordata; class Actinopteri; order Characiformes; family Erythrinidae; genus Hoplias; species Hoplias malabaricus. The sequence goes on from NC_089820.1 coordinate 33,627,877, forward strand.
GACGTTGGGATTTGGTCACCATACCTTACAGCTTAATGTTGGTAATTTACGTCAATTTGACATCAGGATGTGACGTTTGGAAGATGTTGGATTTTGGTTGCATAACATCACTACTTAAAACCAACAAATTATCAACGTCTATTGATGTTAGAATGGCAGGTTGAACTGACGTTAAAATTCAGACGTTAATCAGACGTTGGGATTTGGTCACCATACCATACAGCTTAATGTTGTAAATTTACATAAATTTGACATCAGGATGTGACGTTTGGAAGATGTTGGATTTTGGTTACATAACATCACTACTTAAAACCAACAAATTATCAATGTCTATTGATGTTAGAATGGCAGGTTGAACTGACGTTAAAATTCACATGTTTATCAGACGTTTGGATTTGGTCACCATACCTTACAGCTTAATGTTGGTAATTTACGTCAATTTGACATCAGGATGTGACATTTGAAAGATGTTGGATTTTGGTTGCATAACATCACAAAATAAAACCAACAAATTATCAACGTCTATTGATGTTAGAATGGCAGGTTGAACTGACGTTAAAATTCAGACGTTAATCAGAGGTTGGGATTTGGTCACCATACCTTACAGCTTAATGTTGGTAATTTACGTCAATTTGACATCAGGATGTGACATTTGAAAGATGTTGGATTTTGGTTGCATAACATCACAAAATAAAACCAACAAATTATCAACGTCTATTGATGTTAGAATGGCAGGTTGAACTGACGTTAAAATTCAGACATTTATCAGACGTTGGGATTTGGTCACCATACCTTACAGCTTAATGTTGGTAATTTACATCAATTTGACATCAGGATGTGACGTTTGGAAGATGTTGGATTTTGGTTACATAACATCACTACTTAAAACCAACAAATTATCAATGTCTATTGATGTTAGAATGGCAGGTTGAACTGACGTTAAAATTCAGATGTTTATCAGACGTTGGGATTTGGTCACCATACCTTACAGCTTAATGTTGGTAATTTACGTCAATTTGACATCAGGATGTGACATTTGAAAGATGTTGGATTTTGGTTGCATAACATCACAAAATAAAACCAACAAATTATCAACGTCTATTGATGTTAGAATGGCAGGTTGAACTGACGTTAAAATTCAGACGTTAATCAGAGGTTGGGATTTGGTCACCATACCTTACAACTAAATGTTGGTAATTTACGTCAATTTGACATCAGGATGTGACGTTTGGAAGATGTTGGATTTTGGTTGCATAACATCACTACTTAAAACCAACAAATTATCAACGTCTATTGATGTTAGAATGGCAGGTTGAACTGACGTTAAAATTCAGACGTTAATCAGACGTTGGGATTTGGTCACCATACCATACAGCTTAATGTTGTAAATTTACATAAATTTGACATCAGGATGTGACGTTTGGAAGATGTTGGATTTTGTTTACATAACATCACTACTTAAAACCAACAAATTATCAATGTCTATTGATGTTAGAATGGCAGGTTGAACTGACGTTAAAATTCACATGTTTATCAGACGTTTGGATTTGGTCACCATACCTTACAGCTTAATGTTGGTAATTTACGTCAATTTGACATCAGGATGTGACATTTGAAAGATGTTGGATTTTGGTTGCATAACATCACAAAATAAAACCAACAAATTATCAACGTCTATTGATGTTAGAATGGCAGGTTGAACTGACGTTAAAATTCAGACGTTAATCAGAGGTTGGGATTTGGTCACCATACCTTACAGCTTAATGTTGGTAATTTACGTCAATTTGACATCAGGATGTGACATTTGAAAGATGTTGGATTTTGGTTGCATAACATCACAAAATAAAACCAACAAATTATCAACGTCTATTGATGTTAGAATGGCAGGTTGAACTGACGTTAAAATTCAGACATTTATCAGACGTTGGGATTTGGTCACCATACCTTACAGCTTAATGTTGGTAATTTACATCAATTTGACATCAGGATGTGACGTTTGGAAGATGTTGGATTTTGGTTACATAACATCACTACTTAAAACCAACAAATTATCAATGTCTATTGATGTTAGAATGGCAGGTTGAACTGACGTTAAAATTCAGATGTTTATCAGACGTTGGGATTTGGTCACCATACCTTACAGCTTAATGTTGGTAATTTACGTCAATTTGACATCAGGATGTGACATTTGAAAGATGTTGGATTTTGGTTGCATAACATCACAAAATAAAACCAACAAATTATCAACGTCTATTGATGTTAGAATGGCAGGTTGAACTGACGTTAAAATTCAGACGTTAATCAGAGGTTGGGATTTGGTCACCATACCTTACAACTAAATGTTGGTAATTTACGTCAATTTGACATCAGGATGTGACGTTTGGAAGATGTTGGATTTTGGTTGCATAACATCACTACTTAAAACCAACAAATTATCAACGTCTATTGATGTTAGAATGGCAGGTTGAACTGACGTTAAAATTCAGGCGTTTATCAGACGTTGGGATTTGGTCACCATACCTTACAGCTTAATGTTGGTAATTTACATCAATTTGACATCAGGATGTGACGTTTGGAAGATGTTGGATTTTGGTTGCATAACATCACTACTTAAAACCAACAAATTATCAACGTCTATTGATGTTAGAATGGCAGGTTGAACTAACGTTAAAATTCAGACGTTAATCAGACGTTGGGATTTGGTCACCATACCATACAGCTTAATGTTGGTAATTTACATAAATTTGACATCAGGATGTGACGTTTGGAAGATGTTGGATTTTGGTTACATAACATCACTACTTAAAACCAACAAATTATCAATGTCTATTGATGTTAGAATGGCAGGTTGAACTGACGTTAAAATTCAGATGTTTATCAGACGTTGGGATTTGGTCACCATACCTTACAGCTTAATGTTGGCAATTTACATCAATTTGACATCAGGATGTGATGTTTGCAAGATGTTGGATTTTGGTTAGATAACATCACTACTTAAAACCAACAAATTATCAACGTCTATTGATGTTAGAATGGCAGGTTGAACTGACGTTAAAATTCAGACGTTAATCAGAGGTTGGGATTTGGTCACCATACCTTACAGCTTAATGTTGGTAATTTACGTCAATTTGACATCAGGATGTGACATTTGAAAGATGTTGGATTTTGGTTGCATAACATCACAAAATAAAACCAACAAATTATCAACGTCTATTGATGTTAGAATGGCAGGTTGAACTGACGTTAAAATTCAGACGTTAATCAGAGGTTGGGATTTGGTCACCATACCTTACAGCTTAATGTTGGTAATTTACGTCAATTTGACATCAGGATGTGACATTTGAAAGATGTTGGATTTTGGTTGCATAACATCACAAAATAAAACCAACAAATTATCAACGTCTATTGATGTTAGAATGGCAGGTTGAACTGACGTTAAAATTCAGACATTTATCAGACGTTGGGATTTGGTCACCATACCTTACAGCTTAATGTTGGTAATTTACATCAATTTGACATCAGGATGTGACGTTTGGAAGATGTTGGATTTTGGTTACATAACATCACTACTTAAAACCAACAAATTATCAATGTCTATTGATGTTAGAATGGCAGGTTGAACTGACGTTAAAATTCAGATATTTATCAGACGTTGGGATTTGGTCACCATACCTTACAGCTTAATGTTGGTAATTTACGTCAATTTGACATCAGGATGTGACATTTGAAAGATGTTGGATTTTGGTTGCATAACATCACAAAATAAAACCAACAAATTATCAACGTCTATTGATGTTAGAATGGCAGGTTGAACTGACGTTAAAATTCAGACGTTAATCAGAGGTTGGGATTTGGTCACCATACCTTACAACTAAATGTTGGTAATTTACGTCAATTTGACATCAGGATGTGACGTTTGGAAGATGTTGGATTTTGGTTGCATAACATCACTACTTAAAACCAACAAATTATCAACATCTATTGATGTTAGAATGGCAGGTTGAACTGACGTTAAAATTCAGGCGTTTATCAGATGTTGGGATTTGGTCACCATACCTTACAGCTTAATGTTGGTAATTTACGTCAATTTGACATCAGGATGTGACATTTGGAAGATGTTGGATTTTGGTTGCATAACATCACTACTTAAAACCAACAAATTATCAACGTCTATTGATGTTAGAATGGCAGGTTGAACTAACGTTAAAATTCAGACGTTAATCAGACGTTGGGATTTGGTCACCATACCATACAGCTTAATGTTGGTAATTTACATAAATTTGACATCAGGATGTGACGTTTGGAAGATGTTGGATTTTGGTTACATAACATCACTACTTAAAACCAACAAATTATCAATGTCTATTGATGTTAGAATGGCAGGTTGAACTGACGTTAAAATTCAGATGTTTATCAGACGTTGGGATTTGGTCACCATACCTTACAGCTTAATGTTGGTAATTTACGTCAATTTGACATCAGGATGTGACATTTGAAAGATGTTGAATTTTGGTTGCATAACATCACAAAATAAAACCAACAAATTATCAACGTCTATTGATGTTAGAATGGCAGGTTGAACTGACTTTTAAATTCAGACGTTAATCAGAGGTTGGGATTTGGTCACCATACCTTACAACTAAATGTTGGTAATTTACGTCAATTTGACATCAGGATGTGACGTTTGGAAGATGTTGGATTTTGGTTGCATAACATCACTACTTAAAACCAACAAATTATCAACGTCTATTGATGTTAGAATGGCAGGTTGAACTGACGTTAAAATTCAGGCGTTTATCAGACGTTGGGATTTGGTCACCATACCTTACAGCTTAATGTTGGTAATTTACGTCAATTTGACATCAGGATGTGACGTTTGAAAGATGTTGGATTTTGGTTGCATAACATCACAAAATAAAACCAACAAATTATCAACGTCTATTGATGTTAGAATGGCAGGTTGAACTGACGTTAAAATTCAGACATTTATCAGACGTTGGGATTTGGTCACCATACCTTACAGCTTAATGTTGGTAATTTACATCAATTTGACATCAGGATGTGACGTTTGGAAGATGTTGGATTTTGGTTACATAACATCACTACTTAAAACCAACAAATTATCAATGTCTATTGATGTTAGAATGGCAGGTTGAACTGACGTTAAAATTCAGATATTTATCAGACGTTGGGATTTGGTCACCATACCTTACAGCTTAATGTTGGTAATTTACGTCAATTTGACATCAGGATGTGACATTTGAAAGATGTTGGATTTTGGTTGCATAACATCACAAAATAAAACCAACAAATTATCAACGTCTATTGATGTTAGAATGGCAGGTTGAACTGACGTTAAAATTCAGACGTTAATCAGAGGTTGGGATTTGGTCACCATACCTTACAACTAAATGTTGGTAATTTACGTCAATTTGACATCAGGATGTGACGTTTGGAAGATGTTGGATTTTGGTTGCATAACATCACTACTTAAAACCAACAAATTATCAACATCTATTGATGTTAGAATGGCAGGTTGAACTGACGTTAAAATTCAGGCGTTTATCAGACGTTGGGATTTGGTCACCATACCTTACAGCTTAATGTTGGTAATTTACGTCAATTTGACATCAGGATGTGACATTTGGAAGATGTTGGATTTTGGTTGCATAACATCACTACTTAAAACCAACAAATTATCAACGTCTATTGATGTTAGAATGGCAGGTTGAACTAACGTTAAAATTCAGACGTTAATCAGACGTTGGGATTTGGTCACCATACCATACAGCTTAATGTTGGTAATTTACATAAATTTGACATCAGGATGTGACGTTTGGAAGATGTTGGATTTTGGTTACATAACATCACTACTTAAAACCAACAAATTATCAATGTCTATTGATGTTAGAATGGCAGGTTGAACTGACGTTAAAATTCAGACGTTAATCAGAGGTTGGGATTTGGTCACCATACCTTACAACTAAATGTTGGTAATTTACATCAATTTGACATCAGGATGTGACGTTTGGAAGATGTTGGATTTTGGTTGCATAACATCACTACTTAAAACCAACAAATTATCAACGTCGATTGATGTTAGAATGGCAAGTTGAACTGACGTTAAAATTCAGACGTTAATCAGAGGTTGGGATTTGGTCACCATACCTTACAGCTTAATGTTGGTAATTTACATCAATTTGACATCAGGATGTGACGTTTGCAAGATGTTGGATTTTGGTTACATAACATCACTACTTAAAACCAACAAATTATCAACGTCTACTGATGTTAGAATGGCAGGTTGAACTGACGTTAAAATTCAGATGTTTATCAGACTTTGGGATTTGGTCACCATACCTTACAGCTTAATGTTGGTAATTTACATCAATTTGACATCAGGATGTGACGTTTGGAAGATGTTGGATTTTGGTTACATAACATCACTACTTAAAACCAACAAATTATCAATGTCTATTGATGTTAGAATGGCAGGTTGAACTGACGTTAAAATTCAGATGTTTATCAGACATTGGGATTTGGTCACCATACCTTACAGCTTAATGTTGGTAATTTACATCAATTTGACATCAGGATGTGACATTTGAAAGATGTTGGATTTTGGTTGCATAACATCACAAAATAAAACCAACATATTATCAACGTCTATTGATGTTAGAATGGCAGGTTGAACTGACGTTAAAATTCAGACGTTAATCAGAGGTTGGGATTTGGTCACCATACCTTACAGCTTAATGTTGGTAATTTACGTCAATTTGACATCAGGATGTGACGTTTGGAAGATGTTGGATTTTGGTTGCATAACATCACTACTTAAAACCAACAAATTATCAACGTCTATTGATGTTAGAATGGCAGGTTGAACTGACATTAAAATTCAGACATTTATCAGGCGTTGGGATTTGGTCACCATACCATACAGCTTAATGTTGGTAATTTACATCAATTTGACATCAGGATGTGACGTTTGGAAGATGTTGGATTTTGGTTACATAACATCACTACTTAAAACCAACAAATTATCAATGTCTATTGATGTTAGAATGGCAGGTTGAACTGACGTTAAAACTCAGATGTTTATCAGACGTTGGGATTTGGTCACCATACCTTACAGCTTAATTTTGGTAATTTACGTCAATTTGACATCAGGATGTGACGTTTGGAAGATGTTGTATTTTGGTTACATAACATCACTACTCATAACCAACAAATTATCAATGTCTATTGGTGTTAGAATGGCAAGTTGAACTGACGTTAAAATTCAGACGTTAATCAGAGGTTGGGATTTGGTCACCATACCTTACAGCTTAATGTTGGTAATTTACAACAATTTGACATCAGGATGTGACGTTTGCAAGATGTTGGATTTTGGTTACATAACATCACTACTTAAAACCAACAACTTATCAATGTCTATTGATGTTAGAATGGCAGGTTGAACTGACGTTAAAATTCAGATGTTTATCAGACGTTGGGATTTGGTCACCATACCTTACAGCTTAATGTTGGTAATTTACGTCAATTTGACATCAGGATGTGACATTTGAAAGATGTTGGATTTTGTTTGCATAACATCACAAAATAAAACCAACAAATTATCAATGTCTATTGATGTTAGAATGGCAGGTTGAACTGACGTTAAAATTCAGACGTTAATCAGAGGTTGGGATTTGGTCACCATACCTTACAACTAAATGTTGGTAATTTACATCAATTTGACATCAGGATGTGACGTTTGGAAGATGTTGGATTTTGGTTGCATAACATCACTACTTAAAACCAACAAATTATCAACGTCGATTGATGTTAGAATGGCAAGTTGAACTGACGTTAAAATTCAGACGTTAATCAGAGGTTGGGATTTGGTCACCATACCTTACAGCTTAATGTTGGTAATTTACATCAATTTGACATCAGGATGTGACGTTTGGAAGATGTTGGATTTTGGTTACATAACATCACTACTTAAAACCAACAAATTATCAATGTCTATTGATGTTAGAATGGCAGGTTGAACTGACGTTAAAATTCAGACATTTATCAGATGTTGGGATTTGGTCACCATACCTTACAGCTTAATGTTGGTAATTTACATCAATTTGACATCAGGATGTGACGTTTGGAAGATGTTGGATTTTGGTTACATAACATCACTACTTAAAACCAACAAATTATCAATGTCTATTGATGTTAGAATGGCAGGTTGAACTGACGTTAAAATTCAGATGTTTATCAGACATTGGGATTTGGTCACCATACCTTACAGCTTAATGTTGGTAATTTACATCAATTTGACATCAGGATGTGACATTTGAAAGATGTTGGATTTTGGTTGCATAACATCACAAAATAAAACCAACATATTATCAACGTCTATTGATGTTAGAATGGCAGGTTGAACTGACGTTAAAATTCAGACGTTAATCAGAGGTTGGGATTTGGTCACCATACCTTACAGCTTAATGTTGGTAATTTACATCAATTTGACATCAGGATGTGACGTTTGGAAGATGTTGGATTTTGGTTACATAACATCACTACTTAAAACCAACAAATTATCAATGTCTATTGATGTTAGAATGGCAGGTTGAACTGACGTTAAAATTCAGATGTTTATCAGACATTGGGATTTGGTCACCATACCTTACAGCTTAATGTTGGTAATTTACATCAATTTGACATCAGGATGTGACATTTGAAAGATGTTGGATTTTGGTTGCATAACATCACAAAATAAAACCAACATATTATCAACGTCTATTGATGTTAGAATGGCAGGTTGAACTGACGTTAAAATTCAGACGTTAATCAGAGGTTGGGATTTGGTCACCATACCTTACAGCTTAATGTTGGTAATTTACGTCAATTTGACATCAGGATGTGACGTTTGGAAGATGTTGGATTTTGGTTGCATAACATCACTACTTAAAACCAACAAATTATCAACGTCTATTGATGTTAGAATGGCAGGTTGAACTGACATTAAAATTCAGACATTTATCAGGCGTTGGGATTTGGTCACCATACCATACAGCTTAATGTTGGTAATTTACATCAATTTGACATCAGGATGTGACGTTTGGAAGATGTTGGATTTTGGTTACATAACATCACTACTTAAAACCAACAAATTATCAATGTCTATTGATGTTAGAATGGCAGGTTGAACTGACGTTAAAACTCAGATGTTTATCAGACGTTGGGATTTGGTCACCATACCTTACAGCTTAATTTTGGTAATTTACGTCAATTTGACATCAGGATGTGACGTTTGGAAGATGTTGTATTTTGGTTACATAACATCACTACTCATAACCAACAAATTATCAATGTCTATTGGTGTTAGAATGGCAAGTTGAACTGACGTTAAAATTCAGACGTTAATCAGAGGTTGGGATTTGGTCACCATACCTTACAGCTTAATGTTGGTAATTTACAACAATTTGACATCAGGATGTGACGTTTGCAAGATGTTGGATTTTGGTTACATAACATCACTACTTATAACCAACAACTTATCAATGTCTATTGATGTTAGAATGGCAGGTTGAACTGACGTTAAAATTCAGATGTTTATCAGACGTTGGGATTTGGTCACCATACCTTACAGCTTAATGTTGGTAATTTACGTCAATTTGACATCAGGATGTGACATTTGAAAGATGTTGGATTTTGTTTGCATAACATCACAAAATAAAACCAACAAATTATCAATGTCTATTGATGTTAGAATGGCAGGTTGAACTGACGTTAAAATTCAGACGTTAATCAGAGGTTGGGATTTGGTCACCATACCTTACAACTAAATGTTGGTAATTTACATCAATTTGACATCAGGATGTGACGTTTGGAAGATGTTGGATTTTGGTTGCATAACATCACTACTTAAAACCAACAAATTATCAACGTCGATTGATGTTAGAATGGCAAGTTGAACTGACGTTAAAATTCAGACGTTAATCAGAGGTTGGGATTTGGTCACCATACCTTACAGCTTAATGTTGGTAATTTACATCAATTTGACATCAGGATGTGACGTTTGGAAGATGTTGGATTTTGGTTACATAACATCACTACTTAAAACCAACAAATTATCAATGTCTATTGATGTTAGAATGGCAGGTTGAACTGACGTTAAAATTCAGACATTTATCAGATGTTGGGATTTGGTCACCATACCTTACAGCTTAATGTTGGTAATTTACATCAATTTGACATCAGGATGTGACGTTTGGAAGATGTTGGATTTTGGTTACATAACATCACTACTTAAAACCAACAAATTATCAATGTCTATTGATGTTAGAATGGCAGGTTGAACTGACGTTAAAATTCAGATGTTTATCAGACATTGGGATTTGGTCACCATACCTTACAGCTTAATGTTGGTAATTTACATCAATTTTACATCAGGATGTGACATTTGAAAGATGTTGGATTTTGGTTGCATAACATCACAAAATAAAACCAACATATTATCAACGTCTATTGATGTTAGAATGGCAGGTTGAACTGACGTTAAAATTCAGACGTTAATCAGAGGTTGGGATTTGGTCACCATACCTTACAGCTTAATGTTGGTAATTTACGTCAATTTGACATCAGGATGTGACGTTTGGAAGATGTTGGATTTTGGTTGCATAACATCACTACTTAAAACCAACAAATTATCAACGTCTATTGATGTTAGAATGGCAGGTTGAACTGACATTAAAATTCAGACATTTATCAGGCGTTGGGATTTGGTCACCATACCATACAGCTTAATGTTGGTAATTTACATCAATTTGACATCAGGATGTGACGTTTGGAAGATGTTGGATTTTGGTTACATAACATCACTACTTAAAACCAACAAATTATCAATGTCTATTGATGTTAGAATGGCAGGTTGAACTGACGTTAAAACTCAGATGTTTATCAGACGTTGGGATTTGGTCACCATACCTTACAGCTTAATTTTGGTAATTTACGTCAATTTGACATCAGGATGTGACGTTTGGAAGATGTTGTATTTTGGTTACATAACATCACTACTCATAACCAACAAATTATCAATGTCTATTGGTGTTAGAATGGCAAGTTGAACTGACGTTAAAATTCAGACGTTAATCAGAGGTTGGGATTTGGTCACCATACCTTACAGCTTAATGTTGGTAATTTACAACAATTTGACATCAGGATGTGACGTTTGCAAGATGTTGGATTTTGGTTACATAACATCACTACTTAAAACCAACAACTTATCAATGTCTATTGATGTTAGAATGGCAGGTTGAACTGACGTTAAAATTCAGATGTTTATCAGACGTTGGGATTTGGTCACCATACCTTACAGCTTAATGTTGGTAATTTACGTCAATTTGACATCAGGATGTGACATTTGAAAGATGTTGGATTTTGTTTGCATAACATCACAAAATAAAACCAACAAATTATCAATGTCTATTGATGTTAGAATGGCAGGTTGAACTGACGTTAAAATTCAGACGTTAATCAGAGGTTGGGATTTGGTCACCATACCTTACAACTAAATGTTGGTAATTTACATCAATTTGACATCAGGATGTGACGTTTGGAAGATGTTGGATTTTGGTTGCATAACATCACTACTTAAAACCAACAAATTATCAACGTCGATTGATGTTAGAATGGCAAGTTGAACTGACGTTAAAATTCAGACGTTAATCAGAGGTTGGGATTTGGTCACCATACCTTACAGCTTAATGTTGGTAATTTACATCAATTTGACATCAGGATGTGACGTTTGCAAGATGTTGGATCTTGGTTACATAACATCACTACTTAAAACCAACAAATTATCAACGTCTACTGATGTTAGAATGGCAGGTTGAACTGACGTTAAAATTCAGATGTTTATCAGACTTTGGGATTTGGTCACCATACCTTACAGCTTAATGTTGGTAATTTACGTCAATTTGACATCAGGATGTGACATTTGAAAGATGTTGGATTTTGGTTGCATAACATCACTACTTAAAACCAACAAATTATCAACGTCGATTGATGTTAGAATGGCAGGTTGAACTGACGTTAAAATTCAGACGTTAATCAGACGTTGGGATTTGGTCACCATACCTTACAGCTTAATGTTGGTAATTTACGTCAATTTGACATCAGGATGTGACATTTGAAAGATGTTGGATTTTGGTTGCATAACATCACAAAATAAAACCAACAAATTATCAACGTCTATTGATGTTAGAATGGCAGGTTGAACTGACGTTAAAATTCAGACATTAATCAGAGGTTGGGATTTGGTCACCATACCTTACAGCTTAATGTTGGTAATTTACGTCAATTTGACATCACGATGTGACATTTGCAAGATGTTGGATTTTGGTTACATAACATCACTACTTAAAACCAACAACTTATCAACGTCTATTGATGTTAGAATGGCAGGTTGAACTGACGTTAAAATTCAGATATTTATCAGACCTTGGGATTTGGTCACCATACCTTACAGCTTAATGTTGGTAATTTACATCAATTTGACATCAGGATGTGACGTTTGCAAGATGTTGGATTTTGGTTACATAACATCACTACTTAAAACCAACAACTTATCAATGTCTATTGATGTTAGAATGGCAGGTTGAACTGACGTTAAAATTCAGACGTTAATCAGAGGTTGGGATTTGGTCACCATACCTTACAACTAAATGTTGGTAATTTACATCAATTTGACATCAGGATGTGACGTTTGCAAGATGTAGGATTTTGGTTACATAACATCACTACTTAAAACCAACAAATTATCAATGTCTATTGATGTTAGAATGGCAGGTTGAACTGACGTTAAAATTCAGATGTTTATCAGACGTTGGGATTTGGTCACCATACCTTACAGCTTAATGTTGGCAATTTACATCAATTTGACATCAGGATGTGACGTTTGCAAGATGTTGGATTTTGGTTACATAACATCACTACTTAAAACCAACAAATTATCAACGTCTATTGATGTTAGAATGGCAGGTTGAACTGACGTTAAAATTCAGACGTTAATCAGAGGTTGGGATTTGGTCACCATACCTTACAACTAAATGTTGGTAATTTACGTCAATTTGACATCAGGATGTGACGTTTGGAAGATGTTGGATTTTGGTTGCATAACATCACTACTTAAAACCAACAAATTATCAACGTCTATTGATGTTAGAATGGCAGGTTGAACTGACGTTAAAATTCAGGCGTTTATCAGACGTTGGGATTTGGTCACCATACCTTAAAGCTTAATGTTGGTAATTTACGTCAATTTGACATCAGGATGTGACGTTTGGAAGATGTTGGATTTTGGTTGCATAACATCACTACTTAAAACCAACAAATTATCAACGTCTATTGATGTTAGAATGGCAGGTTGAACTGACGTTAAAATTCAGACGTTAATGAGACGTTGGGATTTGGTCACCATACCATACAGCTTAATGTTGGTACTTTACATAAATTTGACATCAGGATGTGACGTTTGGAAGATGTTGGATTTTGGTTACATAACATCACTACTTAAAACCAACAAATTATCAATGTCTATTGATGTTAGAATGGCAGGTTGAACTGACGTTAAAATTCAGATGTTTATCAGACGTTGGGATTTGGTCACCATACCTTACAGCTTAATGTTGGTAATTTACGTCAATTTGACATCAGGATGTGACATTTGAAAGATGTTGGATTTTGGTTGCATAACATCACAAAATAAAACCAACAAATTATCAACGTCTATTGATGTTAGAATGGCAGGTTGAACTGACTTTAAAATTCAGACGTTAATCAGAGGTTGGGATTTGGTCACCATACCTTACAACTAAATGTTGGTAATTTACGTCAATTTGACATCAGGATGTGACGTTTGGAAGATGTTGGATTTTGGTTGCATAACATCACTACTTAAAACCAACAAATTATCAACGTCTATTGATGTTAGAATGGCAGGTTGAACTGACGTTAAAATTCAGGCGTTTATCAGACGTTGGGATTTGGTCACCATACCTTACAGCTTAATGTTGGTAATTTACGTCAATTTGACATCAGGATGTGACGTTTGGAAGATGTTGGATTTTGGTTGCATAACATCACTACTTAAAACCAACAAATTATCAACGTCTATTGATGTTAGAATGGCAGGTTGAACTGACGTTAAAATTCAGACGTTAATCAGACGTTGGGATTTGGTCACCATACCATACAGCTTAATGTTGTAAATTTACATAAATTTGACATCAGGATGTGACGTTTGGAAGATGTTGGATTTTGGTTACATAACATCACTACTTAAAACCAACAAATTATCAATGTCTATTGATGTTAGAATGGCAGGTTGAACTGACGTTAAAATTCACATGTTTATCAGACGTTTGGATTTGGTCACCATACCTTACAGCTTAATGTTGGTAATTTACGTCAATTTGACATCAGGATGTGACATTTGAAAGATGTTGGATTTTGGTTGCATAACATCACAAAATAAAACCAACAAATTATCAACGTCTATTGATGTTAGAATGGCAGGTTGAACTGACGTTAAAATTCAGACGTTAATCAGAGGTTGGGATTTGGTCACCATACCTTACAGCTTAATGTTGGTAATTTACGTCAATTTGACATCAGGATGTGACATTTGAAAGATGTTGGATTTTGGTTGCATAACATCACAAAATAAAACCAACAAATTATCAACGTCTATTGATGTTAGAATGGCAGGTTGAACTGACGTTAAAATTCAGACATTTATCAGACGTTGGGATTTGGTCACCATACCTTACAGCTTAATGTTGGTAATTTACATCAATTTGACATCAGGATGTGACGTTTGGAAGATGTTGGATTTTGGTTACATAACATCACTACTTAAAACCAACAAATTATCAATGTCTATTGATGTTAGAATGGCAGGTTGAACTGACGTTAAAATTCAGATGTTTATCAGACGTTGGGATTTGGTCACCATACCTTACAGCTTAATGTTGGTAATTTACGTCAATTTGACATCAGGATGTGACATTTGAAAGATGTTGGATTTTGGTTGCATAACATCACAAAATAAAACCAACAAATTATCAACGTCTATTGATGTTAGAATGGCAGGTTGAACTGACGTTAAAATTCAGACGTTAATCAGAGGTTGGGATTTGGTCACCATACCTTACAACTAAATGTTGGTAATTTACGTCAATTTGACATCAGGATGTGACGTTTGGAAGATGTTGGATTTTGGTTGCATAACATCACTACTTAAAACCAACAAATTATCAACGTCTATTGATGTTAGAATGGCAGGTTGAACTGACGTTAAAATTCAGACGTTAATCAGACGTTGGGATTTGGTCACCATACCATACAGCTTAATGTTGTAAATTTACATAAATTTGACATCAGGATGTGACGTTTGGAAGATGTTGGATTTTGTTTACATAACATCACTACTTAAAACCAACAAATTATCAATGTCTATTGATGTTAGAATGGCAGGTTGAACTGACGTTAAAATTCACATGTTTATCAGACGTTTGGATTTGGTCACCATACCTTACAGCTTAATGTTGGTAATTTACGTCAATTTGACATCAGGATGTGACATTTGAAAGATGTTGGATTTTGGTTGCATAACATCACAAAATAAAACCAACAAATTATCAACGTCTATTGATGTTAGAATGGCAGGTTGAACTGACGTTAAAATTCAGACGTTAATCAGAGGTTGGGATTTGGTCACCATACCTTACAGCTTAATGTTGGTAATTTACGTCAATTTGACATCAGGATGTGACATTTGAAAGATGTTGGATTTTGGTTGCATAACATCACAAAATAAAACCAACAAATTATCAACGTCTATTGATGTTAGAATGGCAGGTTGAACTGACGTTAAAATTCAGACATTTATCAGACGTTGGGATTTGGTCACCATACCTTACAGCTTAATGTTGGTAATTTACATCAATTTGACATCAGGATGTGACGTTTGGAAGATGTTGGATTTTGGTTACATAACATCACTACTTAAAACCAACAAATTATCAATGTCTATTGATGTTAGAATGGCAGGTTGAACTGACGTTAAAATTCAGATGTTTATCAGACGTTGGGATTTGGTCACCATACCTTACAGCTTAATGTTGGTAATTTACGTCAATTTGACATCAGGATGTGACATTTGAAAGATGTTGGATTTTGGTTGCATAACATCACAAAATAAAACCAACAAATTATCAACGTCTATTGATGTTAGAATGGCAGGTTGAACTGACGTTAAAATTCAGACGTTAATCAGAGGTTGGGATTTGGTCACCATACCTTACAACTAAATGTTGGTAATTTACGTCAATTTGACATCAGGATGTGACGTTTGGAAGATGTTGGATTTTGGTTGCATAACATCACTACTTAAAACCAACAAATTATCAACGTCTATTGATGTTAGAATGGCAGGTTGAACTGACGTTAAAATTCAGGCGTTTATCAGACGTTGGGATTTGGTCACCATACCTTACAGCTTAATGTTGGTAATTTACATCAATTTGACATCAGGATGTGACGTTTGGAAGATGTTGGATTTTGGTTGCATAACATCACTACTTAAAACCAACAAATTATCAACGTCTATTGATGTTAGAATGGCAGGTTGAACTAACGTTAAAATTCAGACGTTAATCAGACGTTGGGATTTGGTCACCATACCATACAGCTTAATGTTGGTAATTTACATAAATTTGACATCAGGATGTGACGTTTGGAAGATGTTGGATTTTGGTTACATAACATCACTACTTAAAACCAACAAATTATCAATGTCTATTGATGTTAGAATGGCAGGTTGAACTGACGTTAAAATTCAGATGTTTATCAGACGTTGGGATTTGGTCACCATACCTTACAGCTTAATGTTGGCAATTTACATCAATTTGACATCAGGATGTGATGTTTGCAAGATGTTGGATTTTGGTTAGATAACATCACTACTTAAAACCAACAAATTATCAACGTCTATTGATGTTAGAATGGCAGGTTGAACTGACGTTAAAATTCAGACGTTAATCAGAGGTTGGGATTTGGTCACCATACCTTACAGCTTAATGTTGGTAATTTACGTCAATTTGACATCAGGATGTGACATTTGAAAGATGTTGGATTTTGGTTGCATAACATCACAAAATAAAACCAACAAATTATCAACGTCTATTGATGTTAGAATGGCAGGTTGAACTGACGTTAAAATTCAGACGTTAATCAGAGGTTGGGATTTGGTCACCATACCTTACAGCTTAATGTTGGTAATTTACGTCAATTTGACATCAGGATGTGACATTTGAAAGATGTTGGATTTTGGTTGCATAACATCACAAAATAAAACCAACAAATTATCAACGTCTATTGATGTTAGAATGGCAGGTTGAACTGACGTTAAAATTCAGACATTTATCAGACGTTGGGATTTGGTCACCATACCTTACAGCTTAATGTTGGTAATTTACATCAATTTGACATCAGGATGTGACGTTTGGAAGATGTTGGATTTTGGTTACATAACATCACTACTTAAAACCAACAAATTATCAATGTCTATTGATGTTAGAATGGCAGGTTGAACTGACGTTAAAATTCAGATATTTATCAGACGTTGGGATTTGGTCACCATACCTTACAGCTTAATGTTGGTAATTTACGTCAATTTGACATCAGGATGTGACATTTGAAAGATGTTGGATTTTGGTTGCATAACATCACAAAATAAAACCAACAAATTATCAACGTCTATTGATGTTAGAATGGCAGGTTGAACTGACGTTAAAATTCAGACGTTAATCAGAGGTTGGGATTTGGTCACCATACCTTACAACTAAATGTTGGTAATTTACGTCAATTTGACATCAGGATGTGACGTTTGGAAGATGTTGGATTTTGGTTGCATAACATCACTACTTAAAACCAACAAATTATCAACATCTATTGATGTTAGAATGGCAGGTTGAACTGACGTTAAAATTCAGGCGTTTATCAGATGTTGGGATTTGGTCACCATACCTTACAGCTTAATGTTGGTAATTTACGTCAATTTGACATCAGGATGTGACATTTGGAAGATGTTGGATTTTGGTTGCATAACATCACTACTTAAAACCAACAAATTATCAACGTCTATTGATGTTAGAATGGCAGGTTGAACTAACGTTAAAATTCAGACGTTAATCAGACGTTGGGATTTGGTCACCATACCATACAGCTTAATGTTGGTAATTTACATAAATTTGACATCAGGATGTGACGTTTGGAAGATGTTGGATTTTGGTTACATAACATCACTACTTAAAACCAACAAATTATCAATGTCTATTGATGTTAGAATGGCAGGTTGAACTGACGTTAAAATTCAGATGTTTATCAGACGTTGGGATTTGGTCACCATACCTTACAGCTTAATGTTGGTAATTTACGTCAATTTGACATCAGGATGTGACATTTGAAAGATGTTGAATTTTGGTTGCATAACATCACAAAATAAAACCAACAAATTATCAACGTCTATTGATGTTAGAATGGCAGGTTGAACTGACTTTTAAATTCAGACGTTAATCAGAGGTTGGGATTTGGTCACCATACCTTACAACTAAATGTTGGTAATTTACGTCAATTTGACATCAGGATGTGACGTTTGGAAGATGTTGGATTTTGGTTGCATAACATCACTACTTAAAACCAACAAATTATCAACGTCTATTGATGTTAGAATGGCAGGTTGAACTGACGTTAAAATTCAGGCGTTTATCAGACGTTGGGATTTGGTCACCATACCTTACAGCTTAATGTTGGTAATTTACGTCAATTTGACATCAGGATGTGACGTTTGAAAGATGTTGGATTTTGGTTGCATAACATCACAAAATAAAACCAACAAATTATCAACGTCTATTGATGTTAGAATGGCAGGTTGAACTGACGTTAAAATTCAGACATTTATCAGACGTTGGGATTTGGTCACCATACCTTACAGCTTAATGTTGGTAATTTACATCAATTTGACATCAGGATGTGACGTTTGGAAGATGTTGGATTTTGGTTACATAACATCACTACTTAAAACCAACAAATTATCAATGTCTATTGATGTTAGAATGGCAGGTTGAACTGACGTTAAAATTCAGATATTTATCAGACGTTGGGATTTGGTCACCATACCTTACAGCTTAATGTTGGTAATTTACGTCAATTTGACATCAGGATGTGACATTTGAAAGATGTTGGATTTTGGTTGCATAACATCACAAAATAAAACCAACAAATTATCAACGTCTATTGATGTTAGAATGGCAGGTTGAACTGACGTTAAAATTCAGACGTTAATCAGAGGTTGGGATTTGGTCACCATACCTTACAACTAAATGTTGGTAATTTACGTCAATTTGACATCAGGATGTGACGTTTGGAAGATGTTGGATTTTGGTTGCATAACATCACTACTTAAAACCAACAAATTATCAACATCTATTGATGTTAGAATGGCAGGTTGAACTGACGTTAAAATTCAGGCGTTTATCAGACGTTGGGATTTGGTCACCATACCTTACAGCTTAATGTTGGTAATTTACGTCAATTTGACATCAGGATGTGACATTTGGAAGATGTTGGATTTTGGTTGCATAACATCACTACTTAAAACCAACAAATTATCAACGTCTATTGATGTTAGAATGGCAGGTTGAACTAACGTTAAAATTCAGACGTTAATCAGACGTTGGGATTTGGTCACCATACCATACAGCTTAATGTTGGTAATTTACATAAATTTGACATCAGGATGTGACGTTTGGAAGATGTTGGATTTTGGTTACATAACATCACTACTTAAAACCAACAAATTATCAATGTCTATTGATGTTAGAATGGCAGGTTGAACTGACGTTAAAATTCAGATGTTTATCAGACGTTGGGATTTGGTCACCATACCTTACAGCTTAATGTTGGTAATTTACGTCAATTTGACATCAGGATGTGACATTTGAAAGATGTTGAATTTTGGTTGCATAACATCACAAAATAAAACCAACAAATTATCAACGTCTATTGATGTTAGAATGGCAGGTTGAACTGACTTTTAAATTCATACGTTAATCAGAGGTTGGGATTTGGTCACCATACCTTACAACTAAATGTTGGTAATTTACGTCAATTTGACATCAGGATGTGACGTTTGGAAGATGTTGGATTTTGGTTGCATAACATCACTACTTAAAACCAACAAATTATCAACGTCTATTGATGTTAGAATGGCAGGTTGAACTGACGTTAAAATTCAGGCGTTTATCAGACGTTGGGATTTGGTCACCATACCTTACAGCTTAATGTTGGTAATTTACGTCAATTTGACATCAGGATGTGACGTTTGGAAGATGTTGGATTTTGGTTGCATAACATCACTACTTAAAACCAACAAATTATCAACGTCTATTGATGTTAGAATGGCAGGTTGAACTGACGTTAAAATTCAGACGTTAATCAGACGTTGGGATTTGGTCACCATACCATACAGCTTAATGTTGGTAATTTACATAAATTTGACATCAGGATGTGACGTTTGGAAGATGTTGGATTTTGGTTACATAACATCACTACTTAAAACCAACAAATTATCAATGTCTATTGATGTTAGAATGGCAGGTTGAACTGACGTTAAAATTCACATGTTTATCAGACGTTGGGATTTGGTCACCATACCTTACAGCTTAATGTTGGTAATTTACGTCAATTTGACATCAGGATGTGACATTTGAAAGATGTTGGATTTTGGTTACATAACATCACAAAATAAAACCAACAAATTATCAACGTCTATTGATGTTAGAATGGCAGGTTGAACTGATGTTAAAATTCAGACGTTAATCAGAGGTTGGGATTTGGTCACCATACCTTACAACTAAATGTTGGTAATTTACGTCAATTTGACATCAGGATGTGACGTTTGGAAGAAATTGGATTTTGGTTGCATAACATCACTACTTAAAACCAACAAATTATCAACGTCTATTGATGTTAGAATGGCAGGTTGAACTGACGTTAAAATTCAGGCGTTTATCAGACGTTGGGATTTGGTCACCATACCTTACAGCTTAATGCTGGTAATTTACATCAATTTGACATCAGGATGTGACATTTGAAAGATGTTGGATTTTGGTTGCATAACATCACAAAATAAAACCAACAAATTATCAACGTCTATTGATGTTAGAATGGCAGGTTGAACTGACGTTAAAATTCAGACATTTATCAGACGTTGGGATTTGGTCACCATACCTTACAGCTTAATGTTGGTAATTTACATCAATTTGACATCAGGATGTGACGTTTGGAAGATGTTGGATTTTGGTTACATAACATCACTACTTAAAACCAACAAATTATCAATGTCTATTGATGTTAGAATGACAGGTTGAACTGACGTTAAAATTCAGATGTTTATCAGACGTTGGGATTTGGTCACCATACCTTACAGCTTAATGTTGGTAATTTACGTCAATTTGACATCAGGATGTGACATTTGGAAGATGTTGGATTTTGGTTGCATAACATCACTACTTAAAACCAACAAATTATCAACGTCTATTGATGTTAGAATGGCAGGTTGAACTAACGTTAAAATTCAGACGTTAATCAGACGTTGGGATTTGGTCACCATACCATACAGCTTAATGTTGGTAATTTACATAAATTTGACATCAGGATGTGACGTTTGGAAGATGTTGGATTTTGGTTACATAACATCACTACTTAAAACCAACAAATTATCAATGTCTATTGATGTTAGAATGGCAGGTTGAACTGACGTTAAAATTCAGATGTTTATCAGACGTTGGGATTTGGTCACCATACCTTACAGCTTAATGTTGGTAATTTACGTCAATTTGACATCAGGATGTGACATTTGAAAGATGTTGAATTTTGGTTGCATAACATCACAAAATAAAACCAACAAATTATCAACGTCTATTGATGTTAGAATGGCAGGTTGAACTGACTTTTAAATTCATACGTTAATCAGAGGTTGGGATTTGGTCACCATACCTTACAACTAAATGTTGGTAATTTACGTCAATTTGACATCAGGATGTGACGTTTGGAAGATGTTGGATTTTGGTTGCATAACATCACTACTTAAAACCAACAAATTATCAACGTCTATTGATGTTAGAATGGCAGGTTGAACTGACGTTAAAATTCAGGCGTTTATCAGACGTTGGGATTTGGTCACCATACCTTACAGCTTAATGTTGGTAATTTACGTCAATTTGACATCAGGATGTGACGTTTGGAAGATGTTGGATTTTGGTTGCATAACATCACTACTTAAAACCAACAAATTATCAACGTCTATTGATGTTAGAATGGCAGGTTGAACTGACGTTAAAATTCAGACGTTAATCAGACGTTGGGATTTGGTCACCATACCATACAGCTTAATGTTGGTAATTTACATAAATTTGACATCAGGATGTGACGTTTGGAAGATGTTGGATTTTGGTTACATAACATCACTACTTAAAACCAACAAATTATCAATGTCTATTGATGTTAGAATGGCAGGTTGAACTGACGTTAAAATTCACATGTTTATCAGACGTTGGGATTTGGTCACCATACCTTACAGCTTAATGTTGGTAATTTACGTCAATTTGACATCAGGATGTGACATTTGAAAGATGTTGGATTTTGGTTACATAACATCACAAAATAAAACCAACAAATTATCAACGTCTATTGATGTTAGAATGGCAGGTTGAACTGATGTTAAAATTCAGACGTTAATCAGAGGTTGGGATTTGGTCACCATACCTTACAACTAAATGTTGGTAATTTACGTCAATTTGACATCAGGATGTGACGTTTGGAAGAAATTGGATTTTGGTTGCATAACATCACTACTTAAAACCAACAAATTATCAACGTCTATTGATGTTAGAATGGCAGGTTGAACTGACGTTAAAATTCAGGCGTTTATCAGACGTTGGGATTTGGTCACCATACCTTACAGCTTAATGCTGGTAATTTACATCAATTTGACATCAGGATGTGACATTTGAAAGATGTTGGATTTTGGTTGCATAACATCACAAAATAAAACCAACAAATTATCAACGTCTATTGATGTTAGAATGGCAGGTTGAACTGACGTTAAAATTCAGACATTTATCAGACGTTGGGATTTGGTCACCATACCTTACAGCTTAATGTTGGTAATTTACATCAATTTGACATCAGGATGTGACGTTTGGAAGATGTTGGATTTTGGTTACATAACATCACTACTTAAAACCAACAAATTATCAATGTCTATTGATGTTAGAATGACAGGTTGAACTGACGTTAAAATTCAGATGTTTATCAGACGTTGGGATTTGGTCACCATACCTTACAGCTTAATGTTGGTAATTTACGTCAATTTGACATCAGGATGTGACATTTGAAAGATGTTGGATTTTGGTTGCATAACATCACAAAATAAAACCAACAAATTATCAACGTCTATTGATGTTAGAATGGCAGGTTGAACTGACGTTAAAATTCAGAAGTTAATCAGAGGTTGGGATTTGGTCACCATACCTTACAACTAAATGTTGGTAATTTACGTCAATTTGACATCAGGATGTGACATTTGGAAGATGTTGGATTTTGGTTGCATAACATCACTACTTAAAACCAACAAATTATCAACGTCTATTGATGTTAGAATGGCAGGTTGAACTGACGTTAAAATTCAGGCGTTTATCAGACGTTGGGATTTGGTCACCATACCTTACAGCTTAATGTTGGTAATTTACGTCAATTTGACATCAGGATGTGACGTTTGGAAGATGTTGGATTTTGGTTGCATAACATCACTACTTAAAACCAACAAATTATCAACGTCTATTGATGTTAGAATGGCAGGTTGAACTGACGTTAAAATTCAGACGTTAATCAGACGTTGGGATTTGGTCACCATACCATACAGCTTAATGTTGGTAATTTACATAAATTTTACATCAGGATGTGACGTTTGGAAGATGTTGGATTTTGGTTACATAACATCACTACTTAAAACCAACAAATTATCAATGTCTATTGATGTTAGAATGGCAGGTTGAACTGACGTTAAAATTCACATGTTTATCAGACGTTGGGATTTGGTCACCATACCTTACAGCTTAATGTTGGTAATTTACGTCAATTTGACATCAGGATGTGACATTTGAAAGATGTTGGATTTTGGTTGCATAACATCACAAAATAAAACCAACAATTTATCAATGTCTATTGATGTTAGAATGGCAGGTTGAACTGACGTTAAAATTCAGACGTTAATCAGAGGTTGGGATTTGGTCACCATACCTTACAACTAAATGTTGGTAATTTACGTCAATTTGACATCAGGATGTGACGTTTGGAAGATGTTGGATTTTGGTTGCATAACATCACTACTTAAAACCAACAAATTATCAACGTCTATTGATGTTAGAATGGCAGGTTGAACTGACGTTAAAATTCAGACGTTAATCAGACGTTGGGATTTGGTCACCATACCATACAGCTTAATGTTGGTAATTTACATCAATTTGACATCAGGATGTGACGTTTGGAAGATGTTGGATTTTGGTTACATAACATCACTACTTAAAACCAACAAATTATCAATGTCTATTGATGTTAGAATGGCAGGTTGAACTGACGTTAAAATTCACATGTTTATCAGACGTTGGGATTTGGTCACCATACCTTACAGCTTAATGTTGGTAATTTACGTCAATTTGACATCAGGATGTGACATTTGAAAGATGTTGGATTTTGGTTGCATAACATCACTACTTAAAACCAACAAATTATCAACGTCTATTGATGTTAGAATGGCAGGTTGAACTGACGTTAAAATTCAGGCGTTTATCAGACGTTGGGATTTGGTCACCATACCTTACAGCTTAATGCTGGTAATTTACATTAATTTGACATCAGGATGTGACATTTGGAAGATGTTGGATTTTGGTTGCATAACATCACTACTTAAAACCAACAAATTATCAACGTCTATTGATGTTAGATTGGCAGGTTGAACTGACGCTAAAAGTCAGATGTTTATCAGACGTTGGGATTTGGTCACCATACCTTACAACTAAATGTTGGTAATTTACGTCAATTTGACATCAGGATGTGACATTTGGAAGATGTTGGATTTTGGTTGCATAACATCACTACTTAAAACCAACAAATTATCAACGTCTACTGATGTTAGAATGGCAGGTTGAACTGACGTTAAAATTCAGGCGTTTATCAGATGTTGGGATTTGGTCACCATACCTTACAGCTTAATGTTGGTAATTTACATCAATTTGACATCAGGATGTGACGTTTGGAAGATGTTGGATTTTGGTTGCATAACATCACTACTTAAAACCAACAAATTATCAACGTCTATTGATGTTAGAATGGCAGGTTGAACTGATGTTAAAATTCAGGCGTTTATCAGACGTTGGGATTTGGTCACCATACCTTACAGCTTAATGTTGGTAATTTACGTCAATTTGACATCAGGATGTGACGTTTGGAAGATGTTGGATTTTGGTTGCATAACATCACTACTTAAAACCAACAAATTATCAACGTCTATTGATGTTAGAATGGCAGGTTGAACTGACGTTAAAATTCAGACGTTAATCAGACGTTGGGATTTGGTCACCATACCTTACAGCTTAATGTTGGTAATTTACATCAATTTGACATCAGGATGTGACGTTTGGAAGATGTTGGATTTTGGTTGCATAACATCACTACTTAAAACCAACAAATTATCAATGTCTATTGATGTTAGAATGGCAGGTTGAACTGACGTTAAAATTCAGATGTTTATCAGACGTTGGGATTTGGTCACCATACCTTACAGCTTAATGTTGGTAATTTACGTCAATTTGACATCAGGATGTGACATTTGAAAGATGTTGGATTTTGGTTGCATAACATCACAAAATAAAACCAACAAATTATCAACGTCTATTGATGTTAGAATGGCAGGTTGAACTGACGTTAAAATTCAGACGTTAATCAGAGGTTGGGATTTGGTCACCATACCTTACAACTAAATGTTGGTAATTTACGTCAATTTGACATCAGGATGTGACGTTTGTAAGATGTTGGATTTTGGTTGCATAACATCACTACTTAAAACCAACAAATTATCAACGTCTATTGATGTTAGAATGGCAGGTTGAACTGACGTTAAAATTCAGGCGTTTATCAGACGTTGGGATTTGGTCACCATACCTTACAGCTTAATGCTGGTAATTTACATCAATTTGACATCAGGATGTGACGTTTGGAAGATGTTGGATTTTGGTTGCATAACATCACTACTTAAAACCAACAAATTATCAACGTCTATTGATGTTAGATTGGCAGGTTGAACTGACGCTAAAAGTCAGATGTTTATCAGACGTTGGGATTTGGTCACCATACCTTACAGCTTAATGTTGGTAATTTACATCAATTTGACATCAGGATGTGACGTTTGGAAGATGTTGGATTTTGGTTACATAACATCACTACTTAAAACCAACAAATTAACAATGTCTATTGATGTTAGAATGGCAGGTTGAACTGACGTTAAAACTCAGATGTTTATCAGACGTTGGGATTTGGTCACCATACCTTACAGCTTAATGTTGGTAATTTACGTCAATTTGACATCAGGATGTGACGTTTGGAAGATGTTGTATTTTGGTTACATAACATCACTACTCATAACCAACAAATTATCAATGTCTATTGGTGTTAGAATGGCAAGTTGAACTGACGTTAAAATTCAGACATTAATCAGAGGTTGGGATTTGGTCACCATACCTTACAGCTTAATGTTGGTAATTTACATCAATTTGACATCAGGATGTGACGTTTGGAAGATGTTGGATTTTGGTTGCATAACATCACTACTTAAAACCAACAAATTATCAACGTCTATTGATGTTAGAATGGCAGGTTGAACTGACGTTAAAATTCAGGCGTTTATCAGACGTTGGGATTTGGTCACCATACCTTACAGCTTAATGTTGGTAATTTACGTCAATTTGACATCAGGATGTGACGTTTGGAAGATGTTGGATTTTGGTTGCATAACATCACTACTTAAAACCAACAAATTATCAACGTCTATTGATGTTAGAATGGCAGGTTGAACTGACGTTAAAATTCAGACGTTAATCAGACGTTGGGATTTGGTCACCATACCATACAGCTTAATGTTGGTAATTGACGTCAATTTGACATCAGGATGTGACATTTGAAAAATGTTGGATTTTGGTTCCATAACATCACAAAATAAAACCAACAAATTATCAATGTCTATTGATGTTAGAATGGCAGGTTGAACTGACGTTAAAATTCAGACGTTAATCAGACGTTGGGATTTGGTCACCATACCTTACAGCTTAATGTTGGTAATTTACATCAATTTGACATCAGGATGTGACGTTTGGAAGATGTTGGATTTTGGTTGCATAACATCACTACTTAAAACCAACAAATTATCAATGTCTATTGATGTTAGAATGGCAGGTTGAACTGACGTTAAAATTCAGATGTTTATCAGACGTTGGGATTTGGTCACCATACCTTACAGCTTAATGTTGGTAATTTACGTCAATTTGACATCAAGATGTGACATTTGGAAGATGTTGGATTTTGGTTGCATAACATCACTACTTAAAACCAACAAATTATCAATGTCTATTGATGTTAGAATGGCAGGTTGAACTGACGTTAAAATTCAGACGTTAATCAGAGGTTGGGATTTGGTCACCATACCTTACAACTAAATGTTGGTAATTTACGTCAATTTGACATCAGGATGTGACGTTTGTAAGATGTTGGATTTTGGTTGCATAACATCACTACTTAAAACCAACAAATTATCAACGTCTATTGATGTTAGAATGGCAGGTTGAACTGACGTTAAAATTCAGGCGTTTATCAGACGTTGGGATTTGGTCACCATACCTTACAGCTTAATGCTGGTAATTTACATCAATTTGACATCAGGATGTGACGTTTGGAAGATGTTGGATTTTGGTTGCATAACATCACTACTTAAAACCAACAAATTATCAACGTCTATTGATGTTAGATTGGCAGGTTGAACTGACGCTAAAAGTCAGATGTTTATCAGACGTTGGGATTTGGTCACCATACCTTACAGCTTAATGTTGGTAATTTACATCAATTTGACATCAGGATGTGACGTTTGGAAGATGTTGGATTTTGGTTGCATAACATCACTACTCAAAACCAACAAATTATCAACGTCTATTGATGTTAGAATGGCAGGTTGAACTGACATTAAAATTCAGACTTTTATCAGACGTTGGGATTTGGTCACCATACCATACAGCTTAATGTTGGTAATTTACATCAATTTGACATCAGGATGTGACGTTTGGAAGATGTTGGATTTTGGTTACATAACATCACTACTTAAAACCAACAAATTAACAATGTCTATTGATGTTAGAATGGCAGGTTGAACTGACGTTAAAACTCAGATGTTTATCAGACGTTGGGATTTGGTCACCATACCTTACAGCTTAATGTTGGTAATTTACGTCAATTTGACATCAGGATGTGACGTTTGGAAGATGTTGTATTTTGGTTACATAACATCACTACTCATAACCAACAAATTATCAATGTCTATTGGTGTTAGAATGGCAAGTTGAACTGACGTTAAAATTCAGACATTAATCAGAGGTTGGGATTTGGTCACCATACCTTACAGCTTAATGTTGGTAATTTACATCAATTTGACATCAGGATGTGACGTTTGGAAGATGTTGGATTTTGGTTGCATAACATCACTACTTAAAACCAACAAATTATCAACGTCTATTGATGTTAGAATGGCAGGTTGAACTGACGTTAAAATTCAGGCGTTTATCAGACGTTGGGATTTGGTCACCATACCTTACAGCTTAATGTTGGTAATTTACGTCAATTTGACATCAGGATGTGACGTTTGGAAGATGTTGGATTTTGGTTGCATAACATCACTACTTAAAACCAACAAATTATCAACGTCTATTGATGTTAGAATGGCAGGTTGAACTGACGTTAAAATTCAGACGTTAATCAGACGTTGGGATTTGGTCACCATACCATACAGCTTAATGTTGGTAATTGACGTCAATTTGACATCAGGATGTGACATTTGAAAAATGTTGGATTTTGGTTCCATAACATCACAAAATAAAACCAACAAATTATCAATGTCTATTGATGTTAGAATGGCAGGTTGAACTGACGTTAAAATTCAGACGTTAATCAGACGTTGGGATTTGGTCACCATACCTTACAGCTTAATGTTGGTAATTTACATCAATTTGACATCAGGATGTGACGTTTGGAAGATGTTGGATTTTGGTTGCATAACATCACTACTTAAAACCAACAAATTATCAATGTCTATTGATGTTAGAATGGCAGGTTGAACTGACGTTAAAATTCAGATGTTTATCAGACGTTGGGATTTGGTCACCATACCTTACAGCTTAATGTTGGTAATTTACGTCAATTTGACATCAAGATGTGACATTTGAAAGATGTTGGATTTTGGTTGCATAACATCACTACTTAAAACCAACAAATTATCAACGTCTATTGATGTTAGAATGGCAGGTTGAACTGACGTTAACATTCAGGCGTTTATCAGACGTTGGGATTTGGTCACCATACCTTACAGCTTAATGCTGGTAATTTACATCAATTTGACATCAGGATGTGACGTTTGGAAGATGTTGGATCTTGGTTGCATAACATCACTACTTAAAACCAACAACTTATCAATGTCTATTGATGTTAGAATGGCAGGTTGAACTGATGTTAAAATTCAGATGTTTATCAAACGTTGGGATTTGGTCACCATACCTTACAGCTTAATGTTGGTAATTTACGTCAATTTGACATCAGGATGTGACATTTGAAAGATGTTGGATTTTGGTTGCATAACATCACAAAATAAAACCAACAAATTATCAATGTCTATTGATGTTAGAATGGCAGGTTGAACTGACGTTAAAATTCAGACGTTAATCAGAGGTTGGGATTTGGTCACCATACCTTACAACTAAATGTTGGTAATTTACGTCAATTTGACATCAGGATGTGACGTTTGGAAGATGTTGGATTTTGGTTGCATAACATCACTACTTAAAACCAACAAATTATCAACGTCTATTGATGTTAGAATGGCAGGTTGAACTGACGTTAAAATTCAGGCGTTTATCAGACGTTGGGATTTGGTCACCATACCTTACAGCTTAATGTTGGTAATTTACGTCAATTTGACATCAGGATGTGATGTTTGGAAGATGTTGGATTTTGGTTGCATAACATCACTACTTAAAACCAACAAATTATCAACGTCTATTGATGTTTGAATGGCAGGTTGAACTGACGTTAAAATTCACATGTTTATCAGACGTTGGGATTTGGTCACCATACCTTACAGCTTAATGTTGGTAATTTACGTCAATTTGACATCAGGATGTGACATTTGAAAGATGTTGGATTTTGGTTGCATAACATCACAAAATAAAACCAACAAATTATCAATGTCTATTGATGTTAGAATGGCAGGTTGAACTGACGTTAAAATTCAGGCGTTTATCAGACGTTGGGATTTGGTCACCATACCTTACAGCTTAATGTTGGTAATTTACGTCAAGTTGACATCAGGATGTGACGTTTGGAAGATGTTGGATTTTGGTTGCATAACATCACTACTTAAAACCAACAAATTATCAACGTCTATTGATGTTAGAATGGCAGGTTGAACTGACGTTAAAATTCAGACGTTAATCAGACGTTGGGATTTGGTCACCATACCATACAGCTTAATGTTGGTAATTGACGTCAATTTGACATCAGGATGTGACATTTGAAA